>NC_079163.1:103461561-103771061 GCF_947563725.1 Argiope bruennichi | reverse complement strand
ATGAGTTCCAAAATTAACATGTGATATTTTTCAAGTGAGTACAAATTGACTTTAATTTAATGCATCCTGCAGAATATTAAGCACAATATATTTTTAAATTCGTAGCCTAAAACTGTTTTAATCGTATTGTCCCTTCATTTATTATCTCGCGTTTTAATAATGTTAAATTTAATATCCAAGGTAACAATGTAGCAAACATACATTACTAAGGTCATGGCTTATCAAATTGCTTTGTAGATATTCCATAAATATGCATTATGACTATGCATTTATATCGGTCTATATACAATTGCATGAACAGTACAGTCAAGTGTAGTATCAAAGATGTATTATTAAGGCCATGGTTTATTGAAAGGTGTTGCGGATAGTCCGTAAATGCACACTGTCACATTACAAATTTTTTTTATCTGTATCATAATGGTAAATTGAAGCATTAAGATTAGTACTACGAATGAATCATCAGGTTCGATTTAGTCTGAATAAAGTCAATTCCACCTGAACAAATGCAATTTTTTGAAGGATCTCGTAATTTTAAATTATTACCAAATAGCGTTAATAAGTTATAAATAAGAGTTAATAAATGTCATAGAAAGTTAATAAATGTTATTTTTTTCTGTTAATCCAAGACTGAACTCTCATAACTTTAGAAATTTAACGGACGTCGCCTTAAAAAAAAGCTTAAAATAAGTTCAGTCAAATTCCATTTTTCTCTTATTCATTCGCAAAAATATTCGATTTGCTTTAGAATTAAAAAAGTCCAGGAACAGTAAGATTTTCCTTTAAGATTAAAAAAAAATGCAAAGACCTTTTAATTGGAATAAAAGAAGGAGCTGACCGTGGGATTCATATCAATCTGTCTAACACATAAAATTGCGAAATTTTGAAACAAAATGATATGCAAACCGCGTGGAGGAAATAAAGTATCTCTTCAGAAAGTTCTAGTATTTGCGTATAATTTTGCTACTTTGAATGAATTTCATTGAAAGTATTTTTTTTTCGGACACTTTTGAAAATGAAAAATTGATGGAATTATATATGCGAGTTCAGTCTCTTTCGCTGTGGTCTTAGAATGATTAAGAGGCAGTATGTTATGAAACATAGTAATGCTCAGTATATTTTTTATTATTTATTTAATTAAATCCTTAAAGATTTGCGCAAATAAATTCCATTCAAATATAAAATTTTGATTTATAAGTTTTAATATACGATTTTACTCTTGTAGTTGTTTAAATAAACTGAAAATATCTGATTTATGGATCTATCAAATGCAAAGAATTCTTCCAATCACAATAGCATAGCTATATTAACTAACACTTGGTATGGCATCATATTTATGATTTCATTTCTTTTTACTACAATCAGGTGACAAAATAAAAATGTCGAAAAGCGATACGTTTAAAAATTTCGAAACTGATATAATTGTTACCGGAAGTCAACAAATGAGAAAAGATACCATTTATTGAAAAATGTGAAAATATTAAAATTTAACTTTAGGAAAATAATTGGACAAATGAAAGAAATCTATTCAACCCTAGTATATTTAGTAAGCGTTTTTGGTGGACAATGCTACTGAAGTATACGCATCAAAAGCTTGAGTTTGACTTTTAACGGCTTTTCATCATAGTTTCATTCTACTGATTCAAGAGGTACACATAAGAGGAGAATTTTTCTTAGCATAGAAAACGTCAAATGAGACAAAGTGAATTGATCTAAATTTTATTTCTGAGCACCTAAAATATACTGAAAACAGGAAAAGTTTTTTTTTTTTCAAACCTATTCTAAGCAGAAAAATAAACAACATTCTATTCTAACACAAAATGAATGAATTGAAACTTTGTTTGTAAGCAGTTAAAACACATTAAAAAATGGAGGAGTTTATCCAAAATTATTTTCTATAACAAAGGAGACGAACTGAATAGACTGGAATTTTGTTTGTCGCAATTTAACTATTTTAAAATGAAGGAAACTGTTTATTCAAAAATGCCTTTATTAGCAAATTGTTTTGAACTTTATTTATATATTGAAAATAAAAAAATATTTATAATAATTTTAGTGCTGTTATCCTCGCCGAAGCAACTCGGCACAAATGACTTTTATGTACAGACACAGTTGCTAAAATTATTTTGCAGAATTTGCTTAGCTTTATGCCTTAAAATAATTAAATAACACAATACAAAATATCTGGTCTTTATGTGGCACTGTAACACAATTCCATTAAAGACATACATGGCAAATTTAATGGGGTCTAAAGGCTACCCACGGAGTTGTGTGGAAGTTCGGATATGAAGTGTCGAATCAAGTCTCATAATGTGTCATTTGATCACGGTTCAAAACTGTGTGATATCCGGAAATAGTCCTCATGTAATATCAGGTATAGAAATGTTAATATTACACTGGATTTCAGACATCCACTTTAGAGCTCACTTTCAAGGAATTTTTTTAATAGAAATGCAAAAGCTTGGTGCATGAATGTGAAATTTCGGTCTTTTATGGCTTTTTATAATTTTATATAAAGATTTCATGTCAGGAAAATTATTAAAATCATATATGTGAATTGCCTATTTTTTCCTCAACTTGGAAGCATTCTTATTTTAATATGAACAACTTAAAGTTCTCGGGGTTTTTTTTATATCAACAACAAAATGAATTAGAAGCAAACTTTCAGCTCATTCCAATAACGAAAAATTAAACAAAAATAGTACATTGCATTTTCATCATAACATTTTAAAACAAGAAGCGGGTCAACAAGTCTAGATCTTCTATGGGCAGTTTTTAAATATTTCATTTGAGTTCGTTTTGTAATTGATTTTTCTTTTTCTTTTTTCCCATGACATTATTTCATTACATGTCAAACTGCAATCAAGTAGGAGGTCTTATCTTTATATGTTGATCACAGTTATGACAAGAATAGGAACAAAATACTGTGATGAATTATTTTGAAAAATATAAAGAATTTGTTTTCATTTTAAAAAAAAATAGTTAATCGAATATAAGATCATTCCCACAGTTAAAAGCACTCAACTTAAGTAAATTTTAATTGTTGTTAATGCTTGCAGTTATATTTATTGAACTGAATATTTCAATGAAGTGGTATAATGAATAAAATGTATTGATGAAGAAGTTATTATAATTGCGATTTAGGTGAATTATTATATTTCATTTGATGTTTTACTTAAATTATACTAATAGTAACTACTTCATTAACAATTTTTAATTCAATAAAATGCTTAATATCACTTTATTAAAAAGTTCATTATCACAAATATAAACCCAATAAAATTTCTGTAAAATATCCAATATTCCAGAATCATAAGTTTCTCTTTCTTTCTATTTTTTTAAGGTTTGATTTGTAAGATTAGGCATTCTTAAAATGTGAGTTGTGACCTCTTCAGTGAAGTTAAAAAAATTTCACAGAATTTTCTTGATTTCAGACTCTGCAACTCTTGTAAGCAAAAACAATTAAGAAAATCATTTTGACTTGAAAAATTTTATTGAGATATACTAAATGACAATTTTTTTATAAATTTCCTTGTAATTAATATTTATTAATATTTTATTTTTTATTCATTTCTGAACTGCAGAATAGTAGCAGAAGTTGTCTAGGGAAACGGGCCAATTTTTTTTTTTTTTTTTAATTCTTAAAAGCGTCGAAAACGCATTAATAATATAGTGATGCATAAAACTAATCTTTCCATTGTTTTAAATGTTAATTTTTGGTTACTGAATAAACTACCTCACCAAAATGAAAGAAACAATTCCAAATGTTGCTATTTTCTTGTTAAGGTGCGACATGCATAATAACGGAATTCGGTTCTGTAAAATTCAACAACTATTTTAACAGAACAAATAATTATACAGTGTTGCATTATGAAATTTTGCGATGAATTTTACTAATAATCGTTGACAAAACGCATTCACTATAATATATAAAACTAATCTTTTCGTTAATTTTAATACTGTTCACTGGTCACTGAATAGGTGTCACGGAAACAAAAGAAGTACAGACATAAGTTGACCTCTTGTTTACGCTCGATATCAGTAGAAATGAAAATAGCTTTTAAAAAAATACAGCTATTTATTTGTCTCATAATTCTTACATATAGCTTCAAAGATTGCGAGTAAATAAAGAATAAGTCTCCAAAACCCATGTCTTGTGAAACCTACAGCGGTGCAATTGTATGTCGCACATGGCTCACGGCTAGTCTTGAACCAGACGAACAAGACATTTCGTTTCAAGGTCCACCCACTGTTTGACAGAAATGGCGTCTGCTATTTTAATTTACACGTTCGTAAATTAGGTATGAATGAGAAAGGTAATTGCTTTTTGGAGTGAGAAAAGAGATTCTGTAATGATCTCCAAGAAATGATTTTTTCCTCCTGCTATTACTGACTAAAAACCATAGCTAAAGTAACAGTAGAAATGCAGGCGAAACTGCAGTGTATTGTATTGCGGTGCATACTGTACACCTTGCATAGTGGAAAATATTAATACAGTGTATTTCGTAAGTGTTGAAATAGCTTATTATTTGAAATCTTTAATCTAAAAATTCACTTCCATTGATTTTTTTACCAACTGACTTAAGGATTTAAGTATGATATTCTTTACGTCAACATAAATTCGATTTTTTGGACGGCGGGGGGGGGATATATTTATTGTGACATAATCGCTCATTGTTTGTGATATTTAGGCTTTCATCTAATAAATTTACAACCCAGTATACCCTTCCCGCACGCAACTGAAAATTTAAAATGTTTTGTAGACTCATCTAATAATTAAAATAAGGCTCCTAATATATAAAATTATCTAACTTGTTACAAACCACAGTATCTTTTCCAGTGGTTCAATGGGTATTGGCACAGCTTTTTGGAATTCACTTTTAATAAAATCCAAAATAAATACATGGATTTTTTTTAGGAATTTACAATTCTGACTAAAATGTTTGACGAAACTTTAAAATAATGGACGTGTCATTTGACTGACTTAAAGATTAAGGTATAAAGACCTCAGATTAAAATTTGCTCACAGCCCTCGAAAGGTACAAAACACTACTTTTTCACTTCAAGATACTCAAGAATATTCTTCATACTTATTTAATATATTCCAAAACACTTATGTTACTAAGAATCTTGCATATCAAAGTTGAACACATAAAATTTCTCATAAGCTGAAATGAGATATCATAATAAAATGAAATAAATTTTCTAAATTATTTTGGCGTTTTCTCATTATTAGAGATAAAATATCTTTTTAAAATACCTAAAGACTCATCTGGAATCCGAAGAACACACTTGAGATATTTATATTGATCCCTTGAAGTTAAGGACATCTTAAATTTAATTTCATTTTAGCGTTAATTTTTTTTTTTTTTTCTCTTTCCAATAAAACTTAAAGGTAGCTTGAAATGTAACTTTAACTCATATGTAACAATTTATCTAAATAATAAACAAAATTTGGTTGTTCTTCTAAATCTATAGCAAAACGAAGGTTATATTAAATGATACATTTTCAGATATGACTAATGGCCAGAATTCAATCTACAGAAAATTAAAGATTATGATAAGTAGAAAAATCAAGAAAAATTATGGAATAGTGTCCATTTCATTAAATTTGCAAGATTAAAATATTAGATAATTGATGTCTTCAAAATAATAATAATAATAATGAGAATAATAATAACAGGGGTAGTCCAGAAAATTGCGAAGAATTCAGAGTTTATTTGTTGTTAATCTTAGATAAATTTTATGATCCATACCGATTTCCCAATTCCATAAACATTTTTACAAATTCTCCTTTAGAATACTTCAATAATTCTCGAAAATTCATAGAATGAGACATATTTTTTTATAACAAATTACAGGTAATACAGTCGCTTAGATATCAAGGCAATTTTAGATCTTTTCTGATTAAAAAAATTTTAATGGAATAAATAATATTCGTTTTATTTATGAATAGATTTACATATTGCTTTGTTTGTTTTCTGAGTCAGCATGTATTAACAAAAATTATTATATATTATTTAAAGGTTATTAATGCATTTAAAAATTAAGTTTTGGAATTTCTTTTTTTTTCGGGGGGGGGGCGAGAGACTTAATCGCATTGGTTTTTGAGCGACTCAGTTAAATCGTATAAAGTAATTTAACTTTCGATGTAAATATTTTTTATTTACATTCAATAAAAAGCATTCTAAATTTTAATAAGCAACAAATGTACCAACTTATTTTAACAAATAATATTTATTTCAGATAATTTATTTTTCATTTTATTTTAAGTTTTATCTATTAAAAAAATATTTCTCAAACAATGTAATAAATTTCCCTGATTTATGTAATATAAGCCAACTTTAGATTCAATACAATAACATAGAGCACTGCTAGTTTGACATCTCATGCGTTGGACACATTCAGTTACAAAAATTATTTCGAATCAAAGCAATTTCCAATCATCTATTAGAAATATAATAGTTAAATAACATTCTTACCATGTTTCTCGATGTGCACTACTCATTTGATTTGATCAAGCATTACAAAATATAAATAATTTTTTTAAGTACATAAATATCGCTTTCTTCAATCAATTCGAAATTTGGAAAAACGCTTATTCGTTTCACAAAACAAGAATTCTTCTATTCATTTCATACTAGATCTTGCATCTAATTGATATTAGCTGCCATGTCCACTTAATTATATGTAATTAAAAAATAAATATAGAACATTTACGATTATTAACTAAAAAAATATTACCTAGAAATAAACAGATGCTTTAATACCAAAAAATAAAAATAAATTGTCAATTTTCTTCTAAAGAAGTAAGCCAACAAACTTACGATCTACGATTTATTAAGGCCGGCGTCCTGGCATAGGGGGCATAGGGGTAGTGCGTCTTCCCCATGATCTGGACATCCTGGGTTCGAGTCCCGGTTTGGGCATGGTTGTTCATCTGTTCTATCTGTGAGATGTGTGAATGTGTTCACCCCTGTAAAAAGGGGCTGTGCAAGCGAATGTGATGCATGAGTAGCAGGTAGCGCGTCTTCCCCATGATTTGGACATCCTGGGTTCGAGTCCCGGTTTGGGCATGATTCTTCATCTGTTCTATCTGTGAGATGTGTGGATGTGTCCCCCCCCTGTAAAAAGGGGCTATGCAAGCGAATGTGATGCATGAGTAGCAAAATCGTACCCTTGGCCCTAGTTGGCGCTACTAAAACAACAGACGCTCCCTCCCAGCTTAAATTGCTGACTTCGAATCAGCGGGCTTGTCCATGGCAAGTGCTATCGGAAACAATGGTTTATTAAACCATAATTGTATCCCTTCCTTCTATGCATAAGAATTATTTTAAAGTTTATTGTTCATTTCTATTCTTTTTCGTTCCTTTTGCGGGCTATCCACAGAATTCGCTTATCTGTAGTTGTTTCGTCACAGAATTTCGCGGATAATGGGAAGTTTACTGTATTAATAATGCATCCTGAAAAGTATAATTACCGTTTTTGATCATTCAAAAACTGATATTTTGTTAATTTTTTTTTTCTTAATTTGCTTCTCGAAGCACGTGAAAGCTCCAAGTCACAAAATAATTTTCAAGCATAACATAGCGTAAAGAAATTTTTATTTATTATTATTATTATATTTTTCTTGAATAGGCTTAGTGATCGGATTAACAGTCAGAAGGCTCAGTCTAGTATTGAGCAAAGGAAATCAGCGATTAAAATTAAAGGATTTTATAATTCAAATATCTTTGAAATTATTCTCTATTTTAACATTTGTTTCGTCCTACACAAGCAAATGTTGAATTCCCTGAAGAATAAACACCGAATTTAGAATAAAAACCTCTGCCTTCTTATAAAAAATATAACAAAAAAAAGTAAGGAACTTCAAAAATAAATAAATTAATAGAATTACTTCTATAGGTAAAAGAAAGTATATAAAAATTAACAAATTGCTATTATGGGAATCAAAATACTTTCTTCCAATAAAAATTCAATGTTTTAAATCTTAGCAAAAATTTTTTCATTCCCCCTTGAAACAAAGCATGTAGGAATACAGGAAGAGTTGTGTTGTCTACTAAATAAAATTAGTCTGCAATCGCAGCATTAATGCATTTAAAGACTCATTTACAGAAATAATAAGAGAAAAACTTATTTAACTATTTCTTCAATCCTAAATTGCCCAGCCCTACTAAAAAGGGCTTTAGGTCTAAGTAAGCCGGCAGATTCACAATCTCCATTCATTAAAAGGTCAAAAGGTTATCCAAAAACTGTTACCAAATCCATATCAAATCAAGGTCCAGTTATTATGCTAACAATTAATTATGAGAAACATCACAAATCAGATCTCCATATTAAAAAGAAAAATGGAGATAATGGAAAAAATTACATTATCCGATTATGATTCGTATAATTAAGTTCTGATAAATTAATATTCAAATGATTTATTTAAAGGAAGCATACATTGTCACTTCTCTTTTTCTAATACTTGTGGTCCTATCTTTAGTATATTTTGGATTGGGGATACCAGCTCAAGCCTTATCCCGTTTCTCTGAAAATATTTCAGAAATATGAACGCGGCACTTTCATCATTTCAAAACAGAGTTAATAGAATTTAATTAAACTTAGAAATGGGTTAAGGTGTTATTTAAAATGAATGGTTTAATGAACTTAATAACAAAAAAGATGTTTCATATATGTCAAAAATAAATCGAATTAAGAAATTTTGCATTTTCGAAATAGTGCTTCAGTTTTGTATCTTACGAAGTGTATGGCGAATTATAACTTCATTTATGAAATGACAAAAACTTAACGAACGATGTACTTACTATTTGCGAGTTAATTTGGCGAGTGGGGGGGGGAAATAGAATATGTAACATAATAAAATATTTTTATAGTAAATAACGGAGACGAAAAATAGAAGAATAAAAAAAAAAAATTTGCAGTATTTTAAAGCAATATTCATGTAGTTGAAAAATGAATGCAAACTTTAACTAGAAACTGTTTTTACCGAATACTGTAGAAATTCTTAGAACAGGGCTTCTTAATCTTTGCGTGGAAACTCTACATGGGAACATACAGAAAAGCATTGCGATAGAGAAATCTCTCCTGAAAAAGGATCCCCGTCTTTCAAATTTTTCAACATGCATCTGCATTTAGAACTGCCGAAGGAAATTGTCTGAATTGAAAATAATTAATTAGAATTTGCAAACGAGTTTTTTAAAATTAAATTTATCTACAATCATCAATACATTCTTTTTTCTTATTTATTTTGATGACTCAGGTGTTGCCAAAACTTCCTACCCATGTTTCAATTGATAAAATCTGTCTTAAATGAACCATTGTTAAACTACAAGAAGCGGTATTAAACAACAAAAACTTTGGATCTAAATAAATAATTTATTTCTCCAATTGAAAAGATGAAGAGAGTAAGAAAAATAAATTTTCAAAATTCTGATACAGACTTTTACAGATGTGTTACAGTAAGTCCAAACGAATAACAAAAATAATTCGCGCGTTTCAGCAACTTCGTTCACGAATTTTCAAAACAGTTTTCTTTTACAGTGACTGTTTATTAAGAGATTTTAGGCACGATTGAGTCGCAACTTCCCCTTTCAGTAGCTCTCACTCAAATCCGTCACTTGTGAAACTGAATCTGAACTAATGAGCTGCACTAAGCAGCTGATGCCCGGAGATTTTCTAGTCACGTAATCGCATGTGCGCCACAAGAAAAAAAAAAGAAAGAGAGAGGACTGCGATAATCGCCCTTTGAAAAAGCGTGAAGAAAAGTGACAGCGGAATCTGCAAGACTGACTTTTCTTTCTTTTATTTTTCTTTCATCTTTTTCTTTCTGACTGAATTATGTTGTGTTTGAGGCTTACTGTACATAGGAAGAAAAAATGAAAAGAAAAAAAAAAGAGTTTCTCATAAAGAGAATGCAAAATCAGAGAGATAAGATCCAAAACTACGTTGCAGAAAGGTATAGGTTTCTTTTCTTTTCTTTCCTTTTTTTTATTGTTAGGTTAGAAAGTTATTAATTATTTTTTGAAGCTGCATGACTTAGATGTTGATAATTTTCTTTTGTTTTCCCTTGAAAGTTGGTATGTTCTGTCAGGAGCAATGTGCTGAAAGTAGCTTCATTAAGATATTCATTTATTGTGAAGAATATAATTTCAAAAGAAAAAAAAATGAGTTTAAAGTGACGTCTAAGAAGCTAGGTTTTGAATGCATGAAATTAGAAAATACAATAAATTTCCTCTGCTTTAAATCAGGATTTCGGAAACTTTTTACATTCCTTTTCTTTTTCGATCAAAATGTACTGCATCCTCATTTTTTTTTTTTTTTTTGTATTTACATCGAATTTATATAGAAAAATGGCATGTAAATCAAATGTTTAACGAATAAGAAAAAATATTCATTTAAAATATCTTTTGAAAATTTTTTATAAAATGTCTATGTTCTAATGGCTTTATTTTATTTCTCAAGTTTTAAAAATGGGACGTGAAAAATAAATGAATAAAATGGAAATGAAAAAAAAGGAGGAAACATTTTTAAAGCTTAACACATCATGATCTCAAATGGTGATCGGATTTCGGTAACATGGCTCGGAAGAATTATAATGAAACCGATATTCAATCAATACAATTTGGAAATTTGAATGAAAAATGTATTGAAAGAGTATGAAATGTAGCATTTTTCTGGGAGGTGAAAGAAAATATTCATTCTGTGCAAGAAAAGAATAAAGACAAAATATATATTAATGTGATATCATCAGAATGTAAAGTATTTTCAATATTTCAACAACTGCTAATTACTGAGAACTGAACCGGTAAGTTTAATTTTTTTTAATCAATCTATGAAAGATGTTTTAATTTACTGGAAAATGAAATTTATAACTAACTAAACTTTCAATTCGAAATTTGAAAATAAATAATTCGAAATTTTTGCTGCATAAAGGAAATTTTTTATTCAATACAAATATGATGTCTTTTTTCACAAAGAAGTACAAGAAGATTGCCTTAATTCACACCTTTATACTTCTTCATTATTAGGCAAAATATGGCGATATTTAACCGAATTTTAGGATGGATTTAACCAAAATATAATTCAGCGAGCATTTGTTTAAGGCACTTGATTTTTACGTGATACTGCAGTTGAACGTGAGGCAGTTAAAATTACAGAAACCAGAATTAGGCAAGCGTTGATAAACTAGAAACCTACGCAACTGAGAAATGCTATTTAAGTTTGGATTTAAATGGTTAGAATATAATTAATTTTCAAAATATATCTAGATTTCATTTAACACACTACACACTAATTCTTATATAAGTGAATAAATAAATAATAAGGAAGTAAAAAGGAATAAAAAAGCAAAGATCACAAATTTATTTTCAACAGATTAATTTCTTTGTCAAGAATCAGAATATTGTGATATTTAGAGAGTCCATCGTGTGAGTATTCAAAATATAATTCACGTTGCAATTTGTAAAAAGAGTCATTATAAACAGATTGTGGACAATATGGTTTTGAAGACTTCTAAAATTGTCGTCAAAAATAGAAAATAAAAGTATTTTTCCTTTTGTTTAGAAGATGTTGAGCCAAGAAAAAAAACTTAAACAACATTTTATCTTAAATTTATGACGAACTGTATTATATCAGTACTTGACAGCAATGTGGTGCAGCTCAAGGTCAAAGAATCTGCTGTGCTTATTAAGCTATCCAGTTATATTAATAGGATCATATCATCAAAGTTGAAATTTACCAAATACTTCCTCACAGATATTCGTATGACTTCAGATTGAAACACGAATGTTACAAGAAATCAAAAGTTAGCACATCATCTAGCACATATCTTTAATATGTACCTAAACAATATTTAACAAATGAAATTTACATTTTCAGATATGAACTCTGCTAAAACATTTATTTCACGTCAGCAATTTTTTTTATTTTATAAAATATTATTCTTCTACTTTTAAAGTAATTATTTAAAAAAAAAAAACTATTTATCTATGTACGTATGGGGAGGATGTATCTTTCTTCTCTTTCTCCATCAATAAAACTCTAGAAAAACGCCCACTTTTTATTATTTTCTTACGATATAAAATAAATGTATTGAGAATCCATCATTTAAAAGCTTGTATCGGATTAATCACGTGAAATAAAATCTATGAGTATTTATAACTAAAATCATGCTATTCGAATTCTTATTTAGTAAAAAGGAAATAAAACAGTAATATGATAAAGATACCATATTAGCGACTGACATGAAAACTTTAATGTATGAAATAATTAATAGAGTGACCTATTTGCGACATTTGTATTTATTGAAACAATTCTTACATATTTTTCTTGTATATCTCGGTAATTTTAAACGTATCTGTATAAACTTTTATATGTGGAATTTTTCAATATTCAGACCATTTAAATTTTCAATTGCAATTGAAAAATCTGAGGAATTTGCAAATATAAATATGTAGATACAGTTTTCATATGTGAAGACAGATTGCACATTTTTAAAGAGGCACTTCCAAATTGAGTAATATATTATTCTTCAATTTAGTTTTTATAGTTTATGAGCAATAAGAAATGTACGGATACTTTTTTTGACTGTCTGTAAGTAAAAGACGTAAATTTTGATTCGATTCCCATACAATTAGCCATTTTTTTCAACTTTGGAGTAATGTATATAAAAAATTTAACATGACCCAACATTTTAAAAACATAAATCTCATCTCTTCTCCATCACATTTTTTCAAATTTCACTCCACATGACATCTTTACGCAGAATCCTTCCAACTCCAATATGAACAGCATCTTTTTTTAAGAGTACAAAATGGATAAATTCGGTAATTAAAACTACATTTCTATTAAGCCATCTTGTCAGAAGAAGAAAAATGGCATTCCTGACATGAACTAAAATTTCAACACAGAACCTAATAAAGCTATCCAGAATGGAAAAACCGCGGGAACACGTTTCTCCTTTTCTATTATAAGTCGTACTTTTGAAACTCAAAGTAAATTGTCTTTGACTGTAATGAGGAAATTCGAAAAGAGCGCAATTGTAATCATGATGGATGAGTGGCCCGCGGATCTTCCCAGCAACTTAGTTTGCGCACAAAACAGCAGTTCTATCCAGTCAATTTGAAAGTTGAAAGACAGTAACGAAGGTTTCTAACAATCTTTGTGACCTGTGACTCACAGAACAAGGGTTATTTCATTTTAGAATTAGTAAGAATTCTACAGATTACTTTGTAGATTAAAGAAAAATATAGTTTTGTATTTTTTTTAAAATTATATTGATTTCCGTTTTTGAAATCTCAGTGAAGAATGAGGTAGAAAGCTAGAAAGACAGCATTTTTTTAAAATTTCGATGATTTTCCGTTTTATGGATTGAGAATGAGAAAACAAATGTTTCGACATCTTTCATTAACAAAAATTTATCTTGAAAATCTAAAATGAAATAAAAATATTTGTTAGTTTTAACCATTTTTGTGACCTGTGACTCACAGAACAGAGGTTATTGCATTTTAGAATAAGTAAGAATTCTACAGATTACTTTGTATATTAAAAAAATATTTTTTTTTGTATTTTTTTTAATTATATTGATTTTTTTTTTTTTTTTTGAAATGTCAGTGAAGAATGAGGTAGAAAGCTAAAAAGATTGTATTTAAAAAAAATAGATGATTTTCCATTTTATGCATTGTAAATGAAAAAATAAATGTTTCGACATTTTTCATTTAAAAAATTTACCTTAAAAATCTAAAATTAAATAGAAATATTTTTTAGCTTTAAAATGTGGTATGTTTAAACCTACCTCAAATTCCATACCACATTTTAAAGCTATTAAAATCAATAAATCCTGGTTTCCCGAATTTAAGGCCCCAACCAAACATAATTGAAAAAGTAAAAATTCTACAGGCTTTTTTGCAAATTACAGAAGTAAACTATAATGATGGCATTTTTAAAAACATGCTTTTATTTTTATATTTTGACAGGGTAGTGAAAAAGGAAAGAAATTTCCAAGCACTTTTTCTTAGACAAAAATTTATTTTTTAAAATTAAAGCCACATGGGAAATGGTTTATTTGATATTTTAGAATTGATTTCAAATAAATAAATTACAATAAATAAAATATATGTCGGTTGAAGTGCGATCATTTAAGAAGCTGTAGTCGTTAAAATCCAATAATCAGTTGTTCGAAGTTTCCATTTAATGAAAGAAAGATTATTTTAGCATATCCAAATGATATTTTATTTATTATTTTATGAAGATCCGAGACAGACAACACATGAGAAATGCAATGTGTGTGTTCACCGGCGATCTTAAAGTGAAATCTTAGGGTGGAAAAGGGGTCAGGGTTTGAGAATTCTGTTCACATATTTTATCATTTCGAAACGGAAATCCCTCATATAATGAATGATTGGGCAGCATTTTGGAGTTGGAAAATGTGAATATTCGGTTTATTATTAAATTGCATTGCTTTAATTGAATATCAATGGCTTTGATTTTTAATAAGTGGCATTCAGAAGAATTAATATTCAAAGCTTGGATAAATTTCATTTATAACATACATATTTTTAAAATGAAAGTTGTTTTTTTAATTTATTTATCCCAAATTATGCATACCAATTCCATAAAGCAAGGTTTCTTAAACTATGGATCTCAATCCAAATTAAGCCGTGAAAAACAGTATCAGTGTCATCTTTATTCGAATTTAATCTGAAGTATTAAATTAAATGTCTCAAATAAATCCAGTTGAACAGAATTTGTTTTTATGCTTATCATTATTCAAGGCTATTTATTTTATGTTTGTATTTTCGATTTTTTTTTTTCCATATATATAGTATGAAGTTAAGGGATTTTTTTTTTTTTTTTTCCCCTTTCAAGAAAATGTTCCGATAGAAAAATTTTAAAAGCTCTGTCATAAACTGTTCATTATCCGAAAGGTTTCCAAAGGAAACTATTCCAATTACGGTCCTTTGAAACTCTCCTGATTCATGTAATTCGAATACACTACTAACAAATATATTCACATAACTATTATTATTACATATTACCATGCATATATATCACTATAGAACAAATTATTTTATAACACATTAAATAAGTCTAAACTCGTTATTTTGGAAAATACTTGACTTGAAAGAAAAGTATTTGATTTTAATTCAAATTCATTCCGCATAGAGGATTAGGGAGAGTGTGTGGGGGATCTAATATGAAGTCCGGATGACATTGACTTTAAAAAAAAAAGTAATTTGAATCGTATTTCCATTCTAATCATGCGACTATTTAAACTGACACCACTCTGTTCAATTGAAAAATCACTTATCTTCTGCTTCTTCAGCAGAGTTTTCTTTTGTAATTTTTAAAATTAAATTTAACAAAACTTCTATTTTGCATATTTTTCTGAAACTTGATATGGTTCATAGTTAAAAGCAGGCCAATTTTTTATACTTTCTTTCATTTTGATATAATTTATGTCTTTTCTTATGAAAATATCTGTGAAGGAATCATATAATTCTGAAACCTGTTCATCTTTCGATGAAATTTATTCAGAATTGTTAGAAATTTCGAGTTCTGTTTATCTTAAACTCAATTTAAAATAGACATTCAAATTTTTTGTGTTAAACATGATTTAATTTTTAATTATATTGTTAGAAATCTTATGTCACATTTACAATTTTCAGAGAATTCAAGTTACAAGTAAATTATTATGATCAAATATACTTGTTGGCCGGTCCCTGGATCAAGTCGAAAGTGATACGAAATTTAATTTATAAATTATAATTCATTTTATTTCTTGTGGATAAAATTTTTTCTCGTTTAATCATCCGATAAATTTCATTAAGTTGTTCAAAATTCTTTGAAATTTGAAAACTGTTATACGTTAAACATAATTGAAACTTAGTGAATTAAGAACGATTTAATTCCTAATATGTTGTAGCAAACCTTATGCCATTTTAAGATTTTCATAGAATTCAAGTTATATTTCAATCATTAATATGATCAAATATACTACTTAACAGGCTACAATCGATGTGCAAGTCATATTTGATGCGAATGTTTAAATTTATAAATTATAATTCATTTCATTTCTTGTGGATAACATTTTTCTCGTTTAATCATCCGATAAATTTCATTAAGTTGTTCAAAATTCTTTGAAATTTGAAAACTGTTATATGTTAAACATAGTTGAAACTTAGTGAATTAAGAACGATTTAATTCCTAATATGTTGTAGCAAACCTTATGCCATTTTAAGATTTTCATAGAATTCAAGTTATATTTCAATCATTAATATGATCAAATATACTACTTAACAGGCTACAATCCATGTGCAAGTCAAGTGATGCGAATGTTTAATTGATAAATTATAATTACATTTTATTTCTTATGAATGATATTTTTTCTCAAAGAAAAAATTCAGGATATCTATTTAAGCAAAAGTTGACATCTAAAAAGTCGTAAAAGTTGGATTCTCAGAAACAATTAGTACAAATAACAACTAATGAAAGCTATAAAAATCTAGAAGAAAATTTCATTGGCTTGATCTTTATCATTACTGTTAGTTAGGAATGTTAAACATTTATAATTAATAATAAGAATGAATTCTGCGAATGCGTAATCGAATCATAGCGATCGAAAAGAGAAGGATTCGAACTGCTTTTCTTCGACAGGCATTCAATTCATTATCTTGGCTACAGTACAACACTAAGCGAAATTCTGAATTTAAGGACTTCTCTAACACTAAGCAATAAATTAAATTTACCCAAATAAGTACTTTCATGAATTGTAATAGTTTACATATAGTAAAAATAGAAAAAAGAAAGCCTTAAGACAACTAAAAAAATTCTATATGCCCAAGCCAATATATGAAAGCCACAATATGCTGATATAAAAATCAAATGTTACCATGTTACCCTAAGCAATAAAAAAATGAATAAAAAATCTTGATGCGAGTCGTTTTTAAAAAATTATTGAAAAGGCTGAGTTAAATCATTGTTTCACATATATACATATATCAGCATATTTTTTTATATAATATAAACTCAATCATCATACTAAAATTATTCCGTGCTGTTACATAAATAAAAAATATCATGCATATTTTTTTAAAAAAAATTAAGCTGAAAAGCAAGGAGGCGAATTTTTCACATAAAATTTTTCAATTGAAGTATTAAAACTCAGTAAGCTACATTTGCGCATTTTTATGTATTTTTTAAATATTCATTAGTTATCGTACAGTAAATAAATTAAGTCTTATATTGAATATTTGCCTAAATTATCAACCATACAAAGAAATGGTTTTTTCCTGGGAAGAAAAAAACCCAAAACCACTGTTTTCTGTTAATTACACTTTTAATGAGTAAGATATACCCAAAAGCCCGCTATAGTTTTAAATAAACTTAAACCATCCATTCATAAAATTTAAATTAATTGAAAATTAATTACATTTAATAAATTAACTCTATTATTTGAAATTAAAGCAATAAAAAATCGAATTATTTGTAAATTTTTTTTTAAAAAAAGGCAGGTTGTATTCATTTCGAATTTTTTGTAATTTTATTTCTTTATGAATACTCTGCTTAGTAAGGCTTGCTCCGCCCTATTATTTTAAACGAAACATGTCAAAAATTTTATTGTACTTCAAATTAAATCTATCCATATGTGAGAATAACAAGTACAGATTACAAATATGGCGAAAACAGTCGAAAAACAGAAAATCTTCAGAGTAAGTCGAGAAAAGGAGATTTTTGTTATTTATCACATTTCCTATGAACATCTTTGCATTAATAGTACAAGATTCAAATGATTTTTCTTTTCTTTTTCTTTTCTTTCTCCTCAACACTCTCTTTCCACCCCTTCAACTTTCCATTCTTATCTTCACTAAACGTTTGAAATTGAGTTCCGTAATCTAATCCGGCGAAACAGCCTCGGGTAAAACAGAATCGAAAGACAATACCAAGTAAAAAGTTAAACAGGGATTAATAAAAAGAAAAAGAACCAACTAGAATTTCATAAATAAGCTCCTGTAATTCAATATAGATTTTTGTCTCATATTTCTCTTTAAAAAAAAGTTAAAAGAAGCATTTCACATTATTATCTGCTACCTAGTGTTGAACTATGAAGCAGAAGCAAATTTACAGAAAAAGATAAGCAAGGATTTGTGGCAACCAAACTGGCGAATTTTCTACATTTTCCTATCTTTGATTTATATAACGAAAGTAGTAATGAAATGCAACTATTTTATGTCAATGAACACTAGAAGAAAAAAAGCATTTTCAAATAAGTTTATCGTTAAGAATGTTTAAGATTCAAAACGCCTATTGGTACATGATGGAATTTATTATTATTTTTTAAATTTTTGGATTACCTACCGTAGATAATAAAATGTATCCTTTACAAATACAGCAATTAAAATGCAAAATATATAGTTACCAGATGGAAGTTACTTCTCCCAACGTGAAAAAGCATTCGAGGTAGTTGAATGACCGTTATCGCAATAGCACGGAGATGGGAACTGAAGTTGAGTCCTAATGGTGATCATCACTCACAATACAACCCCTCCCGTAGGAGGTACGTCCCGTCTTGTAAATGGAGGCAATACGACCCCACAGCCTTAAAGTACTTATCCGGAAAGCGAAAACCAATTACCAGAAGCTTCTCAATCACAAATCTGAGATATTTCCTACATACGAAACGGCATGTGTAATATAAAGCATTTATTACACATGCCGTAAACAAGTAAAATATTTTTATAAAGCTACTTAACTTTGGCGACCAGTTGGTTCGTTGAGGATATTGGTCATATTTCATTTCATTTAAATTGGTTAGATATAACTTCCTGCCCATCAAACTACCAGAATTTAAGTTGTGTCATTTTAACTGTCTGTGTCTTAATATGTTCAGTTTATTGTGCACATAGATCTTTCTAATGGAGACTAATCTTATGACATCACAGCGTTATGAAAAACCTAAATGTCCGGTTTATCTGCCTTCTAACTTTCGTGGTACTGTAACTTTGCTTTTTTTATTAACTAATAAGTTAAACTACACAGATATTAGACAAAATTGTTTTTCTTTAGCTTTCGACAATGGAAGACAATCACGCAATTAAATAATTGATGAAAGAATGAAAATGATTTGAATTTCAGGACAACTATCTAATCTACTGCTGGAAATTAAGCAAAAGTTTAAAAAAATTGCAAAGATTTAAGAAAATTTTGCAGAATTTTTAAATTGGTTGGTATCATTAGAAAGAAATATTTTTAAATTTTGAAACGGCATGAAATTTATTTTTGAGCAATAAAGTTCTCGGAAGCTACTGTGAAGAAATGCCAAAACTCAGCTCAATTTTTAATTAATTAAAATTTTAAAAAACATCTCCGAGAGGAGCACTGCCATCTTCCAAGGCATATTATGTGCTAAATTTCGTAGTTGGAGGTAAAATGTTCTAACCAATAGAGCACCAGCACACACATATTCACTCCTACACGCATTTCTTTTTATGACTAATATATATACATATAGCATAATTATTGGAAAATATTAATGTAAATTACATTCGTAATTATTAGTACCTCTAAAAGTACCCAAGAATTAAAACATTTAATTGATAGTGTCGCTGTTTTTGTAGCAGCCAATTTGGCATATTTCTGTCTAATCTATTATCAATCTGAATAACTAAAATAGTCATGAAACGATATATTTTTACGCCACATGAATATTAGAAAAAAAGAAAGGAATAAGAAAATATTTTGACATAAATTTATCGTTATGAGTTTTTAAGGTTTTTACGATACTATCGGTACAAATGGAATTTAACTTTCTTTAAAATTGAGGGATCTGATATAGATAACCATGCTCTCCATGTAAATGAATGCAATATAGCCAAATTTTTTATTAGTAGCTCAATATTTCAGAGGAATGAAAATATAGATGTAATCGGATTTTAAATTTATCATCATGGAAACTCGACTGATACGAATCCTTTCATTTATACGAAAAATTCTATAAAATACGCTATAAAGAAACAATAAGATAATATTCGCATTTGCTAAACAGAAAATAGATTGAACATATGATAATCAATAAAAAATCTAGCAACAGTTTCGACGGTATAAATTAAGACAATTTCTTCGCGAATTATTATTTGCATAGAAATCGCAAAATTATGTAGATAGCCGCGAAATATTCCGTTTATACATTGTATCGTGTTTCCATCAGGCCAAATGCATTTGATTAGCGTGCACAAGAATTATGGTAGTGTCAGAATTTTGGCTAAAAGGTGAGGGTAGTATTACTCTGATGATCATAAAAAAGATATTTGATGTTTGTTATGCTTAAAAGTGTCTCTTCACAATCACGGAGGAAGATACGAAAGGAATGTTTTTCAACCTTTTTTTATTCGAACAGTCCTTGTAGTAGGTAGAATTTTCCATGGCGTCCTACTCCAAAAAATATTTTTTTCCAAGATAATCAATAATTTTTTGCATAGTTTAGGTAAAAATTATTAAAAAGAATTTTTGATCACATAAATAAATGTTGAATAGACTTTAACAAATATAATAATCAGTGCAATAGATGAGCTTGTTTATATCTACATATTTTTTGAAATCGTGGAATTAAATCAAACACAATAACATTAATTTTCTTTTCCATCTTGATCTTGATGCGATATTTTGAATTTGGGAGAGCAATAGCTAACAATCCAACATCTTGTGAGGAAATCGAGGTTCCCCAAAACATCTCTATTCGCACTTTTGAGCATTGGTATCTGTGTACAAGAGTATAAAATTATACTCTTACTTATTCGAGTAAATTATGTAGATTGCAGAAAATTATATTTATTCGAGTTTTATGAATTTGCCATTTTAAAAGTGATGCACATTTTAACATTTCTTCACATCAACAGTTTATATTTAATTATTTGATTTTTTTCTTTTTGTGAATTTCCGTTATGATCAAATTAAGCAGATAACAGAGAAATTTTTTATTCAGAGATTTTTCTTGCGTTTCATCAGGTCAGACGTCCTTGATAAGCGTGTACAAATTATACGTGTACAGTCTATATAAATATCACAATTTCTGATAATACTTTGATGATCATAAACAAAATGTTTGATTTTTTTTATAATAAATGGAGTTTTGTATCTATTGTTTCTCCAATACTTTTCGTTTTCTATTTCTTTCTTGCTTATGAAGTCAAAACTTTATTAAACATGAACTTTGAGCAATGCCTGTTATAAGATACAAGCTTTTCATACGGAACGAAACTGCAGTTTTCACTGCTCCTTATTTTTTGATTGGCAAAATTATAAATGAAGAGAAAGGTAATTTTAATTCTTTGATTTCTTTTGGAAATTAATGCTTCGAATTAAATTACTATTTCTAGTATAAGACTTATTACATTTTTTACTCTTTTTTACTTTTTTTCGGGAGTAAAAATATTTCAACAACCTATTTTCAAATGAGAAAGACAGTCGCGATGACGAATTTGAGAAATACATTAGAAAACGAGGCATTAATTAATGATAAATAAATAATATGGCTCCAGATTATATCTTTAAAATGATTTAAATTTATTACATTTACAAAACAACTATATACATACAAAGGATAAGCATTCATGTAAATATTTATTAGCAAAGTGTTTTTTATTTGTTAGAGGATTGATCATTTCTTAGCATCAGAGTTCAAACTAAATTGTCTCTATTTCACTCGTCCTACTGCTAGTGGTGTGTTAATGCGCATTTGAACACAAAAAGAAATTGAGCTTATAGTAGTTCAGAAAATTTCAATAAAGGATCTTAAGTCAAGAGTGTGTTTTTTTTAAATATCTTTTATTAGAAATTTTAAGAATCCGAAAGTAGCTGGCAATTCTATTTGGGGTACAAACCCAAATACAAAATGATCTGATTCTGTCAAAAGGATATGGTTTCGAATGTAAAAAATTTTAATTTGGAGAAAAGAAATATTAAGAATTTTTTATATACAAATTCTACAAAAGGTATATTTAGAAATAACATTTTATTGACATTGAAACTTTTATACAAAATTAAATTCATGTAAAGTCACCTTTATGAGAAAGAAAAAGGTAACTTTTTTGAAAAATATAAATTCTTTCATTTATATAATTTTTATAATGAGGAAGCGGCTTTTTTTTTTTCCTTTGAAAGAGAGAAAAGACTTTTAAGGGACAAATCTGTGAAACAAAAGGAATAAATATCTTAGACGAATTTCCACTTAAAAACTTAAAATCAAGGCGAATAACATTTATAATGAAATAATGGAAAGAAAATGAAAGATAAAATATATAAATAACTTACTTTTTTATTGGCCGTTTAAAGAAGTGATTAAAAGATGGAAATTCAAATAAAGATCATAAATAGATTGTAGTTATTTAAATAAAAAATAATAGCTTTTAGAACTTTAAAAAAATTAATGTTTCTAAATGAAAGTAACGTAAACAAAAAAAGTAAATGCATCGTATTGATGGAGGATTAAACACACGAGGAAATGATTCAAAAAATGATTTTCTGAATTTATTATGTTTAGTTTGTGTGTCACTTATTGCTGAAAGAGTGTATCAAGTGCCCATTTTGAAAAGTAGAAATATAAAATAAAAATGGAAAAGGTATTTTTATTTAGGAAACAAATCAGAATAATGTCAGCACCTTATAATAAAAAATTCTAAAAACTTTTCACGCGTCTACTAACAGAATCAACGGTATCAAGAATTTCCAGAGGATAATTTCTTTCCACAAAATTCAACTGTCAATAAGGTTTTTTTATTATTTCTAAATGAAGATAATAGTCATATTTAATGTGGAATAATCAAATCCATAAAAAAAAATTTGATCTTATTCAAAGAGTTTTAGTAAATTTGCACAACAGCAAAAGGGACTACCTCGAATAGATATCTATCTAGATGATATTTAAGTTGTTATCTACAACATTAAATAATTATGTAAATAACTTGCATTTATTTAATAAATCATTCCAATCCATTAATAACACAATTGTGTAAAAAGGCTTTTCAATTATTTTTTATAAATGGTTAACCATGTCAAAAAATAAATTTCAGTTCCTTTAATGAATTAATTTATTTTTATCATTCTGTAATTTATTTAACCAATCATTTAACGCTTTTGCATACAAAGTAAAGTTGAATCAAAGGCTTGCTTCAACCTGAATTCCCAAGTAAAATAATCAATGACAAGAATAAAAAATGTTGATTATTTCCAGGTTTCTGATATATGATCTAGGAATTCAATTATGTTTCGACGGCATTCCAGTCATTGTGATTTACATTGTATTTACTTAAAATGATATCGATATATTTAATTCATAATATCGAATCTTTACCGCTGCAGTTGAATTAAACTATTACAATTTAAATCATGCTTAGTAATGCTTAAAATTCTTAGTTTTAATTCATATTATCAATACGTGTTTTTAAGAGTGACTTTAAGAGTGACTCACTAAGAGTTTTAAGAGTGAATAAGTGATTTAAAAATGGAAACACAAAAACACTTACTAAACAAATAACACATTTTTACTGTAAAATTCCATACAGTTTACTTTCGCTTTTTCATAATAAGTTTGTAGGTTTTTGATAAACAATTCCCTAGATAGTAATACTAATATTCACTAATAATGTAATTACAAACTTAAATTGCTGTCGTCAAGTACTGACTGCAGATGAAGATTATTACATTCAAAAATCATCTCCATTGAGCATTGAATCCTCTTTATTGCTAGAAAAATTCAAACGAGCAAATAGTTTAAGAAATACTTTTGCTTCATAAATTATGGGCAGCACAATTAAACCATTCAGAGCATAGCAGCTGTCATTATGTGTTAATGATGCCCTCTTATGCTTCACTCGAATTTCACATATGAAACAATATTATCCAATAAAATTCAGTTTTTATTACATTGTTAGAATATTGAAATGCCATAATTACTCATTTATTTATTTCATATTCACTAAGATTAAAATTCAACTGATGAGAAACATATTTTACTAAAAGCTAAAGTTGCATTTGGGTATGTTTTCTGAATACTTTCATTTCAATCATATTTCTTTATTTATATTCTTTATTTCTTTATAAGCTTTATATCTACATGTATAAGGTTTATTCTACATATTTACGAACACAGCAACATTAGAATCTGCTTTATCCGCAACCTATTATTTTTTAAAATGTGATCTATATTTTAATTCAGTTTTAGTCAAATTATTCCGATGTTTATTTTGCCATGATTCCCATACTTGAATCTGAGCCGTAGTGTGCTCAAATAAAAATTTTAACTTCTTTTCTAAAGTTAAATTTATTTCGATGTGTTCATAATTTCAAGCTGATGACAAATTTAATCGTAGGATAAAATCTTATGACTCAATTCTATCTGATGATAATTCACAATTCATAATATTTCCAGCTACAAAAATAATCTTCCTTTATTATAAGATTCAATTTATGTTCAGGCTAAGATCAAATATATCATATGCTTTTCGAGGCAGTACATTTACAATTTAGATGTGATCAACCCTTACTAAGCTCCTACTATAAATTAGTTAAAACCATGCTTATTATATTCATAGATTACCATTCGATTATCTAATAATTTTTTTTAATGCAAAAAGGAAAACGTATTCGTTAAGTAGAAAAAAAATTATTATCCCGAAGTTATATATAAGCTGTCCCAAAGGAACTAATTGTCACTGATCCAGATGTTACCTATCAACGCTATCAAGTTATCAGTAACTATGTACGTATTTATCTCAATTCATTAATTACTAATAGAGTGGATTATGAAGGTAATTTTGATAAAGAAAAGCTTTCAAAAATTTTACTATCCATATTTATTTCATGAAAAAGTTTACAACAATTAACGCTATCGTTGTTAAAAAAAAGTTCGGGAATATTATAGAAATTGCATTATCTAGATTTATTTTGCGAAATAGTTTGCAGCAAATTTTGCTTTCGTTGTCCTTCATTAAAACATAGAATTTCTAATCAGACATCTGATGAGAAACAGCAGACATTTCTGTTTCTTCCCGAAATGCACAAAATAATTTTTGAAGACCAATTTTATGAATTAACAAGAAAAGGCAGATATGCGAGTTCAAAGTAGGACTCCTTGGCCTGCGATATGATGGTTTCGTACAGTGAAGAATTAAGATCTATTCCCTATTACTGGATTGCTCTTACCTATTCTATATATCATTCGGAGTACTTCTAATCTGAAAAAGCGTTTCCTATAAATGCTTCTGAAATGTCTCAGATCTGAATGTATATCAAGAATTATTATTTATTTCAGAATAAAACATTTAAAACAAACTTTCTTTATGTAAAACCCAGAATAAATGAACACAGAAGCAGTGAATAAAATTACCAATTTCTTGCCATTTCTTATTGTACAAACAGCAACAATAATTGTTTATTTATGGAAACATTATTTTTCAGTTCTTCAGAAAAAAGCTTTGGGTTCTTTAAAGTTTAAATATAAGTGATATTTTAAGGTATTGTAATTTAGAAATTGCGGATACGAATGTTTCAACTTACTAGCTTTTACTCTCTAGCATTTCTCATTTGAAATAATCTATTTGAGTAAAATGCAGAATAAAAAAACAGTAAATAAAATCATTCGTTTCAAGAGGGCAACTTATGGACCAACACAAAATAATTAAAAATCAATTTCAATAACAAAACAATAGAAAAACATTGTATTGCAAGAAAACGTTAGACGATCAATTACCGATCCAAAGGGGGGGGGTTTGGGGGGGGAGGAATTTTGAAAGAAGAATAATTTCCCATAACTACAAAAATTGTTAAAATTGTGAAATATATTCTAATATTTTACTTACTTAATGTTTTTTTTTTCATTTATCCAGAATAAAGTTTACATTTACACTTTGTTCATCGTGCTGTTTTAAATTCATTAACACATTCACATATTAAACAGCAATTTTAAGTTTTTAATCCTCATCCCTCCCTCCCAAGAGCAATAATGGTACACACAAAATAATATACGCCATTACTGACTTAACTGACATTACTTTTAGACTTTTTTTATAAACTTAAATATATTATTCATTACATACATTTCATTTGTTTGTTTTGAGTTCTCCTTAATAAAACATTTTGCTTAAAAGTAATATCCAAGATTGAAAAGCAAAATTTATTGAATGAAATTAAATCGGAACTTTCGAACCAATTGCAGCATTTTGATTTATATTTAACTGACTAATACCGAATTTCTAAAGTCAGATTATTGAGAAAAGCAAAAAAGGTTGTCAATATTTTATTAATGGCTTTTATAACAAGATTTAAATCCATAACTGATTTGTAAATTTATATTACAAAATAAACAATGAATTTAACATCACTCTATCCTTATAAAAATTAATAAAATATTCATTCAACACTATTTTTTCAATAAAATCTCTAATATTGCAACAATTCTCATGAATAACTTTTCATGATTCTTTCAATATTCGTAACATCTTCACATTATCACATACGCAAATTTTATTATAAAACATATTTAAGGTTAATGAAACACTACTGATTGCAAAAACCATTGTTAATAAAAATATTCCTTAGATTTTTATAACTGCTTTAAATAGCAAAACACCTTTAATTTAACTGATTTTAATCTTTTGACAATTTTTATAAGTCTTTTTAAAAAGCGCTTTTACCGCTTCTTGTTTTCACTTAGTCTTGGCGCAGCATAATTAAAAATTACTTTCGTGCCATAAAATCCAAATTCAATTCAGCTAATAAATATATATAAAAAAATTAATACGTGTTAAATGATAAGAGTTTCTACTCAGTTATAGGTATGAAAATCACCTGGCAATATGTAGTTTATTCATCAGGTACTAAAAAACATAAAATGGTCGTCGATAGCATACAATATCTTTGGCTACTACAGAGGATAATTAAAACCTATTCGAATTTCCTGTAAAATATACTAATTGGTTTCCAATTACTATAAACCAATTTAATTCGAATTTCATGATTCTATCAGGAAAATGCTATATCTTTACGCATTATGCTATACTGTATGCATTATGCTTGCATATTATATATGTAAGTTCTCTTGCATATTTTGCATATTCGAGACAACGCATTATAAATATATTTCCATAAAAATGAATTAAAAAATAGGATACCGGGAAAAGAAAAGATACGCAGGAGAGTTTTTGTGTCTATAATATGATTATATATTTAATGGTTTATTAAGGTTATTATAAAAAAAATTAATTTCTTTTGATATTTTTACAACATTATCAAGACAATGACATTAAGGGTTATTGCCTGTCTAATGAACAGAAGCTGCGTTTTTTGCATAAGTTTTTTTCAAATAAATAACTCGTTTATGGCCAGGATTTTATATTACATTTCGAAATTTTGTTAGCATGCTATGTTTTACAACTGTCATTTTTCCAAAATTATAAAAATTATTATTAATTATCCTTTACAGCACTGATAACAATTTATGATATCAAATCATGCTTTAGTGACTTTTATAATTAATTAAAATAATACAAAAGTTCATGTATTTGAAGCTTCATGCAATAACCAAATATATATATATATATATATGGAGAGAGAAAGAAAGAGATTTTATTTAATCCTTCAAATTTAATGAATAAGAATTGATATTTATGAAGTAAATCTAACTAAAAAACATTAGACTTAGTACTGAATATTGAAACTAACTTAATGTACCTAGGTAAGAAATACGTTATTTAAAAAAAATTAAATTAAATAAATATGTATTCACGATATATAATAAAAAAATATATTACTTTGGTATGAACTTTTACATAAATGAAAACAGGCATCAGAATCTTTTCCCCCTCCTTATAGTTAAGATATCAAAGTGTATTTTATTTACAACATTCTTTCAGACTGATAATAAAATAATACTTTTTTTGATAAGTTAATTTTTTTCTGAGGTAAAATTAAAAAAAAAACAGGATTAAGAAATATAAGGAAAATATTTAAATCCCAAAATATATTATTAATTTATACAATTTTGATTTTGTTTATTCAACTTTAACTAATCTAAGGTATTAAATTTTAAAAGTGGAATAAAAATTTCAATGAAAATTTGAATAATAAATGTTTCAACTTGGGATTAGGCTTATTCTTTCACTTCAGACTTACAACGAAACATTTATCGCGGATGCATAAAAAAAAAAACTTTATTCTTATATCATTTCACAAAGTATACAATAGTTGGATTTGTTTGACTTTTCATTTAAAGCAAAAACAAAGAGATTTCATTCAAATGTACATATTGTTGAACATTTTGAGGCAATTAATTTATTACTTACATTATGAAAACTACGTCCATATAATGAAAATATTATTAATATTTAACGGCCAAAAAAGTTTCGTTTATGAAATAGTTTGCCACAATTTCTAAAAAGACAATTTCAATGTCACTGTTTATGTATATATATAATTTCTACTTCTAAATTCTGGAAATATATATAAAAAAACAGTTAAATTTGTTGTAATAAAGTTTTCAGTCTTTAAAAGTTTTATAAGGTGTTTTTAATAGGTTTTGTTGATTTCAAACATTTAGAAATTTTTTTGGATACAAGTGCATGATTGGACGGCTAGATAATGCAGAAAGAACAACGAATTACGTTATTAATTTTTTTAGAAGAATTATTTCAATAAAATTTATTGTAAGATTATTTTTATCGCACTGAAATGATTACAAAACTTTTGGTAATTGGTTTTCAGATTCTAGCTTTTGCGTAACCATGAAAAAAAGGTATAAAATATCCGAATTTAGATTGGCGTCTATCAGCTCGTCAAATAATTTTTGATTTTCTGATTGCTCATTGTTATTTGTATAATGCATAATGTCTTGTAATTTGAACTGAAGCATAAATCATTCGCGCTTTCTTCAGGAACACAAGCGGTAAAAAGATTCTACCGGCATTTCACATGCTTTCTATGTTGTATTCCGAATTTACGACTAATGATTCACCGAAGACGAATATAAAATAAAGTAAATATCTAAAATATATAATAATTTCATGCATAAAAAAATATTTCTGTGTTACCGAGACTAAATTCATGATTTCCTTATTAAAAATATATACTATTTTTTCGGTGATAAATAGAATTTCAGTATTGGAGAATGCGGATCGCTCATTCCGCATTTGAAAATGTTTTTTCTACGATCATTTCAATAGATACAAATTGAAATTAAAAGAGGTATGAATTCAAAAAATTCATAAAACAGAAAGAAATACGGATTCTAGGTGAGAAAACGAAGCAATAGTTGAGTCTTCATGACACAACTAACGTTTATACTCGTATGTCAATCAGAATAGAGTAACTTGCAATGAATAATTCCATGCACTTGAGTATCCTATATTTTTTGAAAAATAATAGAGTTTATGCGAGGACTTCTGGAAAGGAAATCAACCCAAACAGGATGAGTCGTATGACAAAAAACAAAAAGAGGTAACTCCGTAAAAATTTGTAAAGCAGACGTAGAATATCAGATATTAAAAAGGTTTTACTTTCACCTAGTTATTTATTTGATCTGATATTTTTGTGTATGAAATGGTTTTTGGTGAAATTATGAATTAAACAGTGCATAAGTGATACTTCATATTTGTTTTAATTTTCGCTATTTTTACAGAAGAAACATATTTCATCAAACTTTGGTCCATTTCCATTAAGTTGCACGCAAAAATATTTCAAGTCTGTTTCATTTCAATCACGTCTTGTTGATTGGAAATTAAGTTTTCTTAGCAATATGCGATTCAAATTTTTACGTAACATCCGCATTTTTCTGTCTGCTTAAGCACATAACTCTAGTCTAAGTCCTCAGATTTCTAATTATAAAGGCTATACGCTTGTTCCTGTCTAGTCTTTCTTTTTCAAGAGAACAAACAATTTGAAATCATTTAATTAGAAACAATTCATAGATATCATGGAGATCAAGAAGCGATCAACAAAATTCTCCAGATTGTGAGTCAACAAAAAATAAAAATCTTCAAAGAAATAAACTTTAAATACTCAATTAGCTATAATCACAAAATCAAGGAATAGCAAAACGCAATAAAGTTTCTATTTATTTGAAGACATGTCTTTTATTTATTTTTGTTCTGCAATGCAGATATTTGACATACTTTTAAATAATTCATGAATTTCGATCAGATCTCAACAATATATTCGAATTTTATGTAAATCTTTCAAAAATTTTTGCTCGTCTATTTCTCTTTTGAGGCCATATTGTTATCTGTTTGTTCTGCGATGCAGACAATTTAGTATACTTCTGAATTAATGTAGTAAATCGACCAGAAAACAATAAATCCGAATGATTTGTAAGTAAATTAAAGAAAAATGAAATCAATCAAACACTGAATCGAACTCAACACAGAATTTGAAAGTTACAGATCTATCAGGCCAATTCAGACAACCAATCTCATACAATAAAAAATTACCCATTCCTAATATATTTAAACAAGAAAATAAAGGACAATTAATAATTTTTGTATAATAGCTCAATGCCTGTAATATTTTTTCACACTAACAGATTATTCTGATTTTCAGTACGCGAAAATACCTTTGTTTGCTCCCAGAAACAACTCAAAAAAATTTCGGTACAAAATTTTTTTATTAAAAAAATGCACAAAAATGAGACAAGATGGCAACCTTTGTTACAAAATAAATTAATTTAAGATTATTTTTTTAAATCATAATTTTTTTAATAAGTTTATTTTTTTTTAACAATGCCTGCTTCTTTTTAGTAGGCAACGATAGGACTTATAAAAAAGCTATCATTGAAATATCATGTCATGAGTGTTTTAAGTAAATTAATTTTATTTTGTTATTATTAATTTTGTTTTGTTATTATTATTAAAATAATATATTCAGCAGGCAAAATACAATTGTAATAATTTCATTTCCTCTTATATATTTATACTCATTCATTACCGGGATTTACAAAAGTGATCAGGTAAAATATTTTATACATATTATCCCTGGAGACGAAAAATGACGTGCAGGAATATATCTCTTTCAATTCAAAACAATCTAATATTTAAGAAAAAAATACTAGTATTTCGAACAAGAACAGTACAAGAATCGAATCAAATATCAAACACACGTTAATGAACATTTTATTGTAATTTTGTCTTGTTTTTGTGTGAAATATTGCTATTTTTTTCTTTAGATATTAGAATATTTCATTTCAACCGAAGAATTCTAATATTTAAGAAGAAAAAAATATCAATATTTCACACAAGAACAGTACAAAATACAAATCAAATACCAAACATTTGTTAATGAATATTTGATTTTGTTTCTTTGGAAGTATTACTGCTTTGAAATTTTAGAGCAAGCAATCACAAGAGAAAAAGAAATGAAATTCACACCTTTAGTTTATTATATAATTTTTACCGAGTTTATAAACTAATAGACTGCAGAATTTAAATGCAACAGCTTTGAAATCGTCAAAATGAAATTAATTTGAAAAATAGATTCTTTGAAACGATTTTAAAATTTTAATTTTCAAATAAAGGAAAATAGCTGAGCAGATTTAGAAACATATTGAGATTTGCAATTGTACGAATAATCAACATGATTTATTTAATGCTTATTTTACAATGAAAATATTGTATAAAATTAAGCATGAAAGTTTCACATTCCATTTTAGTAGCCAATTACATTAATTAAAAAATTATCATTTGATAAACAAAACGTGAAAAAGCACTCACCCAAATAATTAATCGCATATTTTCGTGTTGATATCTTAAAAATAAATGGGATCAGGATAGACTCCAAATCCAACACGACGAAATATCCATGCGAAAGTAATTACAGACAATTTTTTTCTCTTGCAAACTGTGACCAAAAGCAAAGCTCATAATCTACTTAGCAGCTATTTCGCGCATAGAAGTGTGACTGTAAGCATTTAAATCTTTCTTTACGAACCCGATGCAAACAAACTCTCGCTTCCCTCACTCCAAGTTGTCGTCGCACCGTTTTGCTTGTGAACAAAACACGGAGATTGAGTTGCAACTCGCAAGAAACTTTTGGCAGGGTTACCACATTGCTGCTTACTCGCCAAATTCTCTCGTTTTACCTATTCATCGAATTCGAGCGGGAGTTTCGAAGATTGAGTGGGTTGAAAGGTGAAATGAGAGAAAAAAAAGCAACAACTCATAAAGTGATTGTGAGGGAAAAGCTTTTTCGGCCTCATATATGCAATTTCACGCAGTATTTTTAAGTAGCCCTCGTTTTGCTGTTATTTATTTAAAAGAGAATTTTTAGTTATGACCACGAATTGAAATAAAAAGGTAATATGGGCATTTTCGATATGTAAAAGAAAATCTACAATTGCATTATTATAGTTCAGCTCAATTGTTGTTGTTGTTTTTTTAAATCGCATATTTCATGTTTCTTTTAATTTGCTTGCAAACCTGCATGAGATAAAGATGCATGCAAATAGTTCAAGTTTGAAATTTATTGGAATCAATCTATCGAGTTTCAGTTTTTCGAAATCATCTATAAGACAATCATAATAAATAATACAAGTTCATAGATATTTATTTATTGCTGCACGATGTGTAGATAAAATAATGCAATCTTGATAAACTACGAATTACACATCATTATCGGCAAGAAATTTTATAAATTAACTCATTCCAACAATGAAATATTGACCCATTCATTAAGTTTTGGCTCCCAAAGAGTGTGGGTACAGTTATGAATTTAAGTGAAATATTGTTCTATCCATTGCTAAAAATTAATATTTCAAAATGAGAAATTTTTTAATAATATCTATGATTACTTTTTAACAAAACTTCATTAAATATTTTAAGAATATATGTATATATATAATGTAAGCGCAATTTTTGAAGCAGAAAGTAGTTTCGAAGACAGTGAAGAGACTTTCGATTTTTTTTTTTTTTTTTTTTTTGTCGTTTTATTTCATTCCGTTTTTTTTTTATTTTTATTTTTTTTATTTCTTTTTCTTTTTTTCTTTTTTTTGGTTTCGGTTTAGTTTTATGGCGCAAGAGCTATCTGTGGCCATACTGCGCCAAGCATATGGTTTGACATCAGGCCATATTAAAATAGACTTATTAGCAAAAGAATAAAAATATTTCATCCCGGGGTGGCACGCATTATGAACAAGCAGAAGCGACGAGCACACACACAACGACACAGAGCGAAATGAGGAAAGGCTCATGAAAATTTTATCCCTGTGAATATATACTGTGAGATTTTAATAGGGATTTCTAATACATGTCAATCACAAGCAAGGGAATCACAGGGATCTTTTAGTGGAATTTGTTTATATCAACAATATCTTATCCCTTCACTCAGACTGTGGGAACGTGTCGATCTTTACCCGATTCAGCAATTTTACAAAGCTTCTGTTGAATTAATTAGATAGAAAAAGTGGAATGGGATCGGGAAATAAGAGAATATTTTAGAATGAAGTTAATATGGGCTAAATTAAGCTAAAAATTAGGAAATTAATTAAGTTTAAATTAAATTTTAGTGATATTTCAGTTAATTAGTACCTTAATAGATTACTCTGCAACATCTATTTGGTAACATCTATTTTAAACGTCTTGTGCATAGACTGCACAAGTTTTTGTTTTCTTCTTTCTGCATTAACGTTCTTCCATTAGCATTGTTATTAATTCGATTTTCGTATTAATGTTGGCTCTTCGTACTCTAATTTTTAGTTCTAAATATTTCCTATTGGGTTTCAATGCATCGATTGAGGTGGAGGTTACAGATTTTGTAGACATTTATAGATACATACGTTTAGACATACGTTTTATAGACATAAGTTTTGATAGCTATCTCGGTTTTAAAAAACGGTAACACCCGAATTTGTAACACCCACATTTTGTGAACATAATTTTAAATTGTCTTTTAAAATTTTTAAATTCATTATTATTATTTAAATGTATGATTCATTATTCCGTCAATAAATACCTAATTATTTAATCCTGATGCTGACATGTACCCCCCAGACAGGGACACCTCTGCCGCCATAATTTACTATTCCGACTAAGTTTTTTGGATTAAGTTCCACCTTTTTTTTCCCAGATAATTATACCTTTATCAGAAACAAAAATGTTAATTTTGTTTTCATCTGTAAACAAGGCATGATTCCAATACGTTTCGGGTTTATTTACTATTGATTTCACGAAGGAAAAGTTTGCGTTTCTGTTTCTTGCATTAACAAAAAATTGTCTCTTTTCCTTCTTTTCTTTTCTCCCCCCCCCCTTTTTAACGTAATCTGGATAACTGTCGAATAGTTGCGGGTAAAATTGTAGTGAAAAACATTTTGGTAAACTCGGTCCAACACTTAATATGAAATTTTCGCAATGTTTTAAACTTTAAATCTCTTCTAATATTGAATTAAAACTTCTGGACAAGATTTTCTTCCCTTTTTTTTCGATCTTCTTCGTTAAAGTATCTTATCAGATACTGCACTGCAGAATGGGGTAAATTTACTAATTTAGAGATATTCCGAATTGATTGATTATGATGAAAAATAATCCTTTTTCGAGTGTTGTTTGTTGGTTCCTTACAACCACGAGACATTTTTAAAAACCAAACTACCTTTTAAATATCACCAAAATGCAAAAAAAAAAAAAAAAAAAAGTATCAGACGATGATTTTAGTTTCGATTATAAGAAAAAAGTTAGTTAGATTATAAGAAAAAAAATATTGGATTTTGTTTTTCAATTCAATTCTAGATTAAAAACACTTTTTCTTATCATTTTTTTAAAAAAAAAGTAGAACACTTTTGGGAGCCACTGTATAAAATTGTGTAACTTACTCCATGTACAGAAACCATAATTTGTATAATATCATGTTACCCAACAGCTTTGAACTTTTGAATCATTCTTTGCATGATAAATGTATAAATTATTCTCCGATGAAATCTTTAAATATTCTTTGCATAAAACAATATATATAGCTTGCTCTACTCTTTTCAGTTCTTCTCATCATGTTTGTAACAATACGTTTATGATGACACAATTAGATGATTCCATCTAATGATAAACCACAAAATGGACACTATTTCCTTTATTTTAAATGCATATTCCCAAATGCATGTGAGCATTCAAGCATATATAAATGTTAAATTGAGATTTTGTTTGACAAAAAAAGTCCAAAACTCGATATTGTGCGTGTTTAATGCACCCCAAATAGCTTTTTTACATCTTGCCGATGTCCGTTGAGTTGACAGAATTATTGAATTCAAAAGGTTTTCACCTCCGGATATTGCTATTGCTATGAGAAAGTGGCTTTACAAATACGGTTACTCCAAAATAGAATACTGAAGTTACTGTTTGCTTCTATAATGCTATAGAAAATTTGAATTTCTCCAAACTGCATTCCTCTGAGATCAATTTTAATTCATTTCATTCGTCCATTTTTTTTTCTTTCTCAAATATAAAATTGTTTAGAGAAAATCTTCTAATCGCCAAGAAATTTGATTTCGAGATCTTAATGAATTACGAGATTCTTAGATATTTCCGAATTCATTGACTTATGAACATTTTTGCTTATTCGTAGACGAGGTATACAAGAAGAAAGATCTGTAAACATCAGTGAATTCAGCCAATGATTTTAAGTGAGTGTCAACATTTTAGAGATCCTCGTGAAGAAAACATTTTCTGAACTATATCTGGCTGTCCGTTCGATTTGAGAAATCGATAAATCGAAAAAAAAAGTTAGAGACATGAAATTTGATCCATGGACTTTCCACCCAAATTATAGACCTGGATCGAATTTCGCACCAAATTCGTTCGGAAGGGAAGCCTATCTAGCTGACCCACTGAGTGCATTTGAACATAATAAATAAATCGTAAACGGAAAATGCCAGATGGATTGAGTAAGGGTGTATGGCTTTATCATTACAATTATCGATCGATTTCAAATTTCGGATAGACCCGCCTAAGGATTCACTGTCGGTCTATTCGTGTGTACGCGAACCCGATAACCCAATCTAGAGAAACAAAATTTGTTACATGGTCTTGATTTAAAGTAGCAAATAACCCATTTCCCATTTTTAACCAAAAGAAATAGCTCCAAAACTTTGGTACACTCAAGTTATTCAACTAAACATAATATGAATCACATTTGTAAAAATACAACAAAATAAGTTATTTGGGTGCCAAGGATTTATGAGTTTACAATGCAATTATTTGTTATTCGATTTTTAAACACTTATATTTGTGATTGTTAACTTTTAAAAATAAGGCATTTATCCATCATTTCCAGTGTTTCTTAAATCCTTATTAGAGCAATTTGTATTTTATAATATTTAGCAAAATAAAATAAATTATCATATATTAATCCTTTACACTGGGATAGTTCCTCTCATGCAACATTCAAGAGGGTGGATCATTTTCGACATTTTATTTATTTTTTAAAATTTTGATTGTTAAAAGTACCTACAGAGCACTAAGAAGATGTAGATTAGTTTTTCAGAGGATTAGTAACGAATATATAATAATATATTTTAAGGCCTCGCTTTTTCTCGGGTCAACCCTGTCTGTATCTCTGTCTGCAAGATATAAGCAATATGTGCAAACACGTCTCAAAAATGCAACAAACTTGATGGATGGTAACTAACATGTAGTCCGTACATCAAAACATTTTATCTGTTCTTAATTTCGGACTAAATCTGTGAGGTAAAGAGACTACTTTTGCTAAAATATATATATTCTGTTTTCTTCATTTTGTTAAGAAAGTACACACAAATGAGCCATACTTTAAAACCTTTTTTAATGAAATGAAATGAAAACTGAATGCACATTTTAATTACTTTATTATTACTTTCAATCATGGAAATATATAGATGTTTCCGCTTATATATGTACATCTTTTACATATGTTTTTCACATGTGTTATACACATGTTTTTCTATTTGGCATTGCTACATACACGTTGTCGCTCTGTTCTATGATAATATTAAATACTTTTCTTTGAAAGTAAGTTCGTAGATGCAACTGAAAACAAACTTATTAAAAATAGTGGAAATTCGTTGATGAAGTTGTATGGCAGCCAAGCTGGCGTCATTCATAAGTATAACTTTTTGAATTTTAAGATGACACAAAAATAAATTAAATAAATAAATAAATAAAAATAAATTATTGCCTTAAAGAAAAACATTACGAATCCAGAAAACAGCAAATTGTATTTTTTTGTTGTTGATATTTTTAGAAGATTTTTATGAATGCCCTTCGAGATTATTTTTGGATGCATAATACATAATCAATATTGGTTTTGATCACGCACTGCAAATGACATCGCTATTTGAAAATATACGAGAAAGTAGGAAACAAAATAATCGTGATTTTTTAAATTTATATCCTTATTTTTTTAATTTTTACTTTATTTATTTATTTATCTATCTATTTTACTTCCAGAGATTTAAAAAAAAGTCGGAATTCTTTTATTAGTTGGTAATAAAGTGATAATTCCTTCCTTGCGATTAAAAATTCTCAATAAGTCTTGATTTTGCTTAAGATCTAGTGAAAGCTACAAACTGTGACAACTTAAATTCGCATTGTAAAAAAAAAAAGGGGGCATTCAATTAAATACGTTTATCTTTTATTTAAGAACAATAAATATATTTGATACTAATTTAATTGTTTAACATTTTTAATCTTCATTCGATGCAATTTGATAGGCATTTGGATATTATTTAATCTTTCTGTAGATCTTAGAGTTGCCATTTATGATTAAAAGCATTCTTAGAGCATTTTTTAATTGTACTATGTGGACGTATTCGATTCATACTGTAGAAAAATGATCATATTTGCTGTATTCTGCGAAATGGAAACTTCTTGAAATTCTGAATTCTGTATTATTGCACAGTCTGCAAGACGCGCGCACACGCACGCACGCACACACACACACACACACACACACACACACACACACACACACACACACACACACACACACACACACACACTATTAAGATAGCAGCATTTAAAACCTGCGTTCAGTGCCATACCAAGAATAAGTAGCACTCAATTATTCGAGGAAAGGGATGCACAAAACCACGGATAAGCGAATTCTTTGATTATCCGAAAAAGGGCGCAAATCAACAGGAAAAAGGCTTGTGAACTATTTCCATTTACAACAAGGGGTTTGCATATACAGATTCTATTCTTATTCTTTTATTCGTTCACATTTTTACGAAAAGAAATTACTTCATTGTGCTTATTAAAAAAAACTTTTTTAAACTTATGGCTGAAGTTAAAAATTGAATTCTTTTCCATCGCAGAAAATTGGACCTATTTTTTACTGTAATTTTATTGTATTATTGTAATTTTATTTTATTATTACGGTAATTTTATTATACGGGCAGTTTACTGTATTAAAAAAATGAAAAATCATCATGATAATATTTCAAATCCTTCTCATCTTCCTAATCTGGTATCTTCGACATATGTAGCTCTAAGCTTTTCTCAACGCTACTCAATTGTCTGTATCCAGAAATTTATGAGGGCCTATTATGGTCTGGTAGCAAAGTTTCTGTTGAGGTAAAGAGAACCCCGTAACCCTATTTCACCCACGACCACTGTCACAAGCAACAATAAACAAGGCCTCTGCAGTCTTCTATGACGCCACAACAAGATGTGATCACTTGTTACCTCTGCATTAAGTCTATCGGCATTCAAAAAGTCAAATGAAATTCCTTTTCATTTATTAAAATTATTTCATAGCTATTTAACACAGTTCAAAATACATATATTGAGTTCTTTAATGATTAAAATGCAGTCGCTTCCTACATCACCAAGAGGCCAAGGACTGGGAATGCATTACACTTTTTTTTTTTTTTTTTTTTGTAATATTATCGGGGCGGCAGGTTTTCCAGTAAATTGTCTCCTTTAAATTTAAAGCAATAGTTTATTCAGAAAAAATTATAATAAATAAATGAAAAAGTTAAGATGAATTTTAAAAATAATTACGTATCTAAATGATTTTAAAAACATTTGGTGTGGCGTCAACTCCAAGTAAGCAACAAAATCAATATTCATTTAAAAGTATATTGATAATTCAAAAAACATTTTTAAAATCTTTGAAACATTAGATCTTCCGCTGCTATTTGATTATAGGTTGATAAACTAATTTTTGTTCAAAATATTCGGTATAATAATTAATAAGCGTACTGTATTCCTGAAAGTCACAGGATGAAGTAACTTCCTAACAAATTGACAAGCATGTGGGATATTGAATAAAATAATGAGCAAAATATCATCATTCTTAGAATGTCTTTTACAGTGTTTACTATAAATTATCGAAGCAATATATTATACTCTTTGTTAAATGCTGTAGGGATGATTAAATTTTCCTGGATTATATTTAGATTTTCCATAAAAACAGAAATTTGGGAAAAAATACTTGAATTTCTCAATGCATTATTTTTCTTAATTTCTGACATTTACTCGAATATTTTATTTAAATTAATAATATTATTGACTATTTTTCACAAGGAAGTAATATTAGTATTATTTGACGGGTTTGTTTTTACAATAAAAGTTGTCACCTCTAATAAATCGCGTATTTTGACAGCTAAAGTAAGTTCTAGACCTGAATTTAATTTGATATTTGCAAACAAAATTTTGCTTTCTTTATGAATAATATTACAGAAATATTAAAAAAAATTTTTAACTTAAAAAAATCTTCTAAATTTTATTATTATTATTTTGTTTTACTATATTTCTTCCTTTCTACTATGGCTCTGTGGAGAGTACTTGTTGCTCCCCCCCCCCCTCCTTTTTTTGTTTCTGAAATTCCCCTAAGAATTGTTGAAGATAGCATGCGACATTTAAAGGAAACACTTATTAATTTCCCAATTTAGAAGAAATATGCTAATTCCTCTTTTAATGTCATTTGATTTGAAATGCACTTCGCAAATCTACAGAAAATGAAATGAATTATTCTTAAGTGCTTAATTCCTTTATGAGGAATGTGAAATTTAAACATAGTGATATTTAATCATTACAATCCTATTATCACTTCAAAAGGTTTTCGGAAAAATCTCTAAAGGACTTATTTATTTGTTCAATCATGAAAGGAAATGTTTATAAAACCTTTTATAAACTTAAAAGGCAGACATCATTAAATGGAAAGAGTAATATGATAGATTAGAAATCTTGCTATTCACAGATACAATCCTATTATCACTTCAAAAGGTTTTCGGAAAAATCTCTAAAGGACTTATTTATTTGTTCAATCATGAAAGGAAATGTTTATAAAACCGTTTATAAACTTAAAAGGCAGACATCATTAAATGGAAAGAGTAATATGATAGATTAGAAATCTTGCTATTCACAGATACAATCCTATTATCACTTCAAAAGGTTTTCGGAAAAATCTCTAAAGGACTTATTTATTTGTTCAATCATGAAAGGAAATGTTTATAAAACCGTTTATAAACTTAAAAGGCAGACATCATTAAATGGAAAGAGTAATATGATAGATTAGAAATCTTGCTATTCACAGATACAATCCTATTATCACTTCAAAAGGTTTTCGGAAAAATCTCTAAAGGACTTATTTATTTGTTCAATCATGAAAGGAAATGTTTATAAAACCGTTTATAAACTTAAAAGGCAGACATCATTAAATGGAAAGAGTAATATGATAGATTAGAAATCTTGCTATTCACAGATACAATCCTATTATCACTTCAAAAGGTTTTCGGAAAAATCTCTAAAGGACTTATTTATTTGTTCAATCATGAAAGGAAATGTTTATAAAACCGTTTATAAACTTAAAAGGCAGACATCATTAAATGGAAAGAGTAATATGATAGATTAGAAATCTTGCTATTCACAGATACAATCCTATTATCACTTCAAAAGGTTTTCGGAAAAATCTCTAAAGGACTTATTTATTTGTTCAATCATGAAAGGAAATGTTTATAAAACCGTTTATAAACTTAAAAGGCAGACATCATTAAATGGAAAGAGTAATATGATAGATTAGAAATCTTGCTATTCACAGATACAATCCTATTATCACTTCAAAAGGTTTTCGGAAAAATCTCTAAAGGACTTATTTATTTGTTCAATCATGAAAGGAAATGTTTATAAAACCGTTTATAAACTTAAAAGGCAGACATCATTAAATGGAAAGAGTAATATGATAGATTAGAAATCTTGCTATTCACAGATACAATCCTATTATCACTTCAAAAGGTTTTCGGAAAAATCTCTAAAGGACTTATTTATTTGTTCAATCATGAAAGGAAATGTTTATAAAACCGTTTATAAACTTAAAAGGCAGACATCATTAAATGGAAAGAGTAATATGATAGATTAGAAATCTTGCTATTCACAGATACAATCCTATTATCACTTCAAAAGGTTTTCGGAAAAATCTCTAAAGGACTTATTTATTTGTTCAATCATGAAAGGAAATGTTTATAAAACCGTTTATAAACTTAAAAGGCAGACATCATTAAATGGAAAGAGTAATATGATAGATTAGAAATCTTGCTATTCACAGAAGTTTTTAATTTCTGCTATTAGAATAAAAAAGTATTCTTATACCAGGAACTGGAATCTAAAATATACTGGTTGGTTATAATTAAGGTGACCCTACTCAGACTTATGTAGAGCCTGTTCTGGTTGACTACTTTATTGAAACTTGATTTATGCGTTATATATTCCATTGGAAAAAGAAAAATGTATAATAATAATAATAATTTGATTGAATAGTATAAACAGAATAAATAATACATAATAAATAGATGAATAATATAGAATTTTAATAAAGGAAGTAATATTTGTTGATAAAAATTTCAAAAATTTTAATAAATTTATTTACTTTAATTCATGAAATTTCAAAAATAAAGGAAATATTTAAATGCTGGTTTCATTGAATACATCGTGTAGTAAATAAATAAAAAGAACATTTAAATAGTGAAATTGTAGAGAAAGAAGTTGTTTACTTGAATCAGTACTAAAAAATTAAAATTTGAAAATCTTTTAAGTGCTATTCAATTGCTTATAATTAATATTAGAAACTGCATGATTAAAATTTATTTTTATTTCTAATAACTTTAAAGAAATACTTTCACATTGAGATAAATTTGTTCATCTGTTATATAAAAAAGGCAGTTTAAAGATTTCAATTTTATAAAATTTTTAAAAATAAACAATTTATTCACAATATATACTTCGATAAAAGTCATATAAAATAAATTTTAATAAAAAATTGTTCGTATCTTTCGGGATTTTTCATACATGCAGTTTGGCGAATTTCATTCTGAGAGAGCTTTAAAAAAATTATATATTCCTTTCCTTCGGGCTGAAAGAAATTAGAAAAATTCACAATATTTTTCTTGTTTTTCAAAATGTTTCAAGAGAATGTAAATAAGCTAGCAGTTACGATCAAAATTAAAATTACTCTTTCAATTTTTTGTTATTAATTTGCAATTTTTACACGAAATGATTCTATTTTTTTTTTTTTTTTTTTCATTCTAAAGATGCAAAGTACTTGTATGTTCAAGATTTCTATTTAAATCATATGAACGAAAAAAAACTTATTTTAATTCAAAATAATTGCTTTATTTATTAAAATACAAAATGGCCATTTATATTTCTATAACGCTTTCGAATCTCAGAAGCTCGTTGTCTTAAAATCTCAGTAAAAAATTATGACTGTCTTGCGAGAGTCAAAAGCTTCTGCGATTATGCACCTTTTTACTTTCTCGCCTATGAAATATACAAAGAGAAAATTATTGCAAATGTCAACAAATTAGACCTCGAGATTTTGATGAAATTTCACATTTCAGACTTCTTTCAAATAGAAAAATGTGTTTTTGGAATTGTGCCTATCTTTCCCTGTATCTGTCTGAAAATGGTAGCTCAATAACGCTTTCAGCATGACAGTTGAAGTTTGGTTAGTCGGTTGGTGTACTAGGTTTAATGTCGCAAGATCCAGATTTGGCCATGCTGCGCCAAACAAATTGTTGTCTGGTCTTTCGATCAAATATTTGTGTATCTATCAAGTTTTTGACGAAGTCCATTATGAAGAAACTTGTCTATCTGATCGAGTACAAATGAACACGACAACTGAAGGTAGTAAACTGAAGAGCTAGATAGATAAAATTTAGAACATAGTTTTAATATTTATAGATCTGTATCAAATTTTGAACCAAACTCCTCAGCGGGTTGGTTGATCGTCTGTTGATCTATATATTCGAATGCACGTAAAAGCTATAATTCATAAATGCAAGCTTCGTTAAAGGAAATTTGGAATGTAATCTTATTACTAAAACTGTAGATCTGTATCCAATTTTGATTTCAATCAGGCAAGAAGAAGATGTCAAAAATGCATATTCGGTTTTCTTAATTACTCTACGAAATGAATGCTCACGAATGGAACTCTATTATTGGATGTCAGGATCAGAACGAAAAATCACCCTTCCGATCTTGGCTTGATTTCAGATTTTGAGTAAGGTAATAAAAATCTGAGCACTTAAGGGGTTCATGGCCTTGTATACACGTTTATGTGCAATTCTCGAGAATGAGTTCAATATATTTAGAGATTACTATGTATAAGAAATCTCAAATCAAACCTCCATTTCAAAAGAAAGAATGAAAATCACCAAAAGTTATTCATCGTTTCTCTTTAAAGAAATAAATTAAAATAAGCGAAAATAACATTTAATTTTTTAAAATGTCTTTGCATTCAGTCTATTTTCAATTTCATAAACAATATTTTCCCATGAAATTCCACCCCTCCCCCTCCCAAAAAAATTCTATATACGAATTTCCAACATATAGAGTGGAAACTTTAGTAATATTATTTTTGTCAAAGATTTGAGGGTTAAACCCCGGTTTAATGAGTGATTTTTTTCTAAACAAAGACCTAAGGAAACCCTTTTGAATAAAGAATTCTATTAAAATTTGTTAAATGGCTATATTATATGAATATATTATGAAAATGGTTTAGTTGTTTGAAATATACATGCCACAGTTTTCTAAATAAATGTGTACTTGGCTCCCAGTGACAATACTTCGTTCGAAAACTGCATCTCCAGTTCTTTTGCTTGATCAAAAATGGAGTCAGAAAAGTTGAAGAAACCATTGATTTAAAGCATTTCATAAAAATATATAAAATAATTATACTGAATTAAATTTTCTCTCATTTTCATAAACATGTACTTCATTGTGTTTTATTTTCTGCATTTGTGTGGAATCTAGATCACCAGAAAAAAGAATTTTAGGCAAAATTACGTTCATAACATTTTTTGTCTCATCAAAAAGAATCGACCAGCACTTTAAAACATTGTATAAATATTTATGAAATAATTGTATCCAATTAAATTTGTTCCTTAATTCTGATAAATAGATACTTCATTTGATTTCATTTTCTATTTTTTTTTTTTTTAGTCTGATATTTCCATAACTAACACTTTCTGTAATATTTATATTTGGATTGCGTGAAAGACTTCAGATGATATTGGAATCACAATATTTTTTGTACGCCCTAAAGGAGTCACGAGCGGAAAATGTTTTTTGCAGCGTCGTCTTAAATTGCGATTAACTTATTTTCTCATATCAGTTTTCTTGAAGTTCACCTTTGCCGCTGGAAAATAATTAGGCTTGACAATTAGTGGTTTATATAGGATTGACAGCTCTGACTAGATGAAGAAAGAGAGCCCAATTATAGCAACTCCAGTGAACTTTAGGGTGTGTTGGGCCCTTGTCAGGAAGATATGATAAGACATGATGGATAGGCGATCAGGATGAACTGACTTATCTTTTTTTTTTCTTTCTTTTTATGAATGGTTATTCATTTATTCTTATCAGAATATATTTTTTTCAAAACTAAAAAAAAGTAATTTACCGCGCAACAATATTGTGTTTTTGAAATAAAGTGTTTGATGACGTAATTTTTTCAAATTCTTTGGTATCATTATTTGCTAATATATTAAGGACTGTATTATAAAGTAATCAAAGTTCTGAGGCAAGAATGCTCCGTAGATTTGTAATACTTTTATATTGAGATATAATTATGATGAGGGCGATAAATTACTTTTCAGGGTGTATTTGAAGACATAATGAGTTAACTTTTAAATCTAAAAGGAAAATAATAACTAATGTTGAAAGCAGAAACGGATAACCATGTTTAATTATAGTAAGCATTTGTCATTGGTTTTACTACAGATTGAAAAGCATAACCACTATTAATATTTTTCAAATAAATAAAATTTTGACGAATTGATAGAACTAAGATGAGAATGGAATCAGGATGTTTATGGCATTGCCGATTTCAATGCATTTCATCTGGGAAATAGCATTTCTACTAAGAGTAAAAGCGTGTGCGTGTGTGTGGATCATTGGACCTGGAGCTACTAAATTTGGCACAAGTATGCTTTGGAATGTGGGAATGTACACACATCAGAGATACTTTTTTGAAACTTTAGTTAGAATTTAAATTAATTTTAAATCAATCAAAATTAATTAGAATTTAAATTAATTTTAAATCAATTAAAATTAGTTAGAATTTCAACTAATCTTAAATAAATCAAAATTTTTAGCATTTTTTTCTCGACAACTTTTGAAAATTTTGGTACTGAAATTATTCTTAGATTATTCTGAAATTAAAAAGTTATCTCCATTTATTGTAAAATTTTCTACTAATTTTAGTGAGTTTTTATAATTTAAAAATTAAATTTGCAATAAAAATTTTCACCGTGGTATTGAAAATCAAACCGATTTCATTATTTCATGATATATTTGAATCACGCGTTTAAAAAGGATACAAACATTGCACTCATTTTTTGCCTACTGATTTAAAAACAGACTTTTAACGATGGCAATTTTCGACCTAAGTTTTGATTAAGTTTTTGATTTTTAAAAAATATTTAAAAGTTGGCTCTTAAAAATAATTCTTAACATTATTCTGTTTTATTTCAATAAAAGATCAGTTTTTTATCAGTCACTGTTCGCCTCCTTTATTTGAAATGAAAGAATTAAATTTCCTTTCTGACTGTCTTTGCCATATTTCCCGCGGAGAGGGTAAGTTTGCATACATTTAGCAATTTTTCTTCTTGAATAAACTATAAATGCTTTCAACTAATGAAAAATTAAATAAGTAGTAAATGTTAAATTTGGTTAGCGTAACTAAATGCTATTATTATATTGGGTAAATTCCCTGAATGCTTCTAGTTATTAATAAAATGAAGTATAGAATGTGTTCTAAATCGCTCTTTTATTTTAGAGTAGATTTATATTAACATTATTAAAAATATATTTCGGATTTTTTGGTATCAGTCATTTGTAGTGAAATAATTACGATACTCAATAAATTCGTAAATGACACTTTTAACTTTTTTTGCCAAATTTCACATTTAACCAAACTGACAAATTTAAAAGTCGGTTTTTCTCAAGATTAAAATTATAATGACAATAAAAATAAACGTTTAATATATTAGGTCAAAATTTCTTCAAAACTGTAATACTTTCCCGACTATAAATTGTAAGGTGCAAAACACAGCATGGCACTAAAAACTTGAGCAAACTAAATTTTCACTATAGAGGATAAGATGCCAGAAAAAGGTAGTGGAGAAAATGAACATTTTGAATATTAAACGATTTAGAAGCACTTTTTATAGTAAATACAGAATTATTTTCTTAAGTATAGGTTCTTAAGAAGATTAAAGTAATAATGAAGGCTATTCTTTTTTACAACTTTTCCCTAAAGAATGAGTTTTAGGATTTGGCCACAAATATTTCTGGTAAAATATCACATTTTTACTAACTTTATATTAAGAAAATACAAACCATAAATCAAAAACTTTTTTTAAGTAAATTACATTGTAATTAGAGCGCACCAATCTTGCTATATCTAAAACACAAATGAAATTAACCAAATTAGAAATAAATATAAATCTTAAGTTTAAATTGCATAAAATGGGATAAAAAATGAAGGAAATGACGGAAACGGCCTGAGGACTAATCAATAACAAATAAAAGAAAAGTTTTTTGCATTTATATTTGATTTTCAAATTTATTAATGTTTATTAGTTTTATGGTTTGATGCTTAGTTCTTTTCTAACTGTATTAAAGTATTTTGTTGTGATTGTATTCAGTTTTGTATATTTAAATTTTGATTTGATTTTTTGAAATAATTCGTTTACTAGAGTAGTATTTTTGATATTAATATCATTATTTTCTACATACTAATTCTTGTCTTCAAAAAAAAAAAAAAAAAAAAAAAAAAGAAGAAGAAACTTAATTTTTTGGGTTTTCGGGCCACGACGTGTCAATACTTGGACGGAATACATACTATTCACAGAAAAAATCCCTGGTTTGACTCTCTGATTGAAAGTAACGCATGATAAAGTCTTCAATCGGATTCATCATTTCCTGTATTTTTTTATTGCATTTTATGCAATTTCAACTTACTGTTTATTTCTAATTACTGTTACTGTTTATTTCTAATTTGGTTATATTAAATTAACTAATTATCTCCATTAAAACAATAATTAATTAATATTTTTCTTTTCCTTTGGTGAAACTGTAATATATGGTCAATTTTTGAGCAATATCATGTAATACAGACTAGTTGTCCAGCAGCAATTTGCACTATTAAAACAATGACTAAATACTAAATTTGTTAAAAAAAAATAATTCTGGCCATAATAGGGTTTGCGACCCAATTATAATGATTACCCATTATGTAGGGTCAAACATAATTTTGATGCTTAATGGAAATTTGAAATGGAAGGATTACGGCTCAGGTGTCTTTTTCGACACCTGATCAAGTCTCAGGATCAAGAAGTCCATTTCGAAATATTTCACGAGTAGCTTGCTTCGAAGTTCGATACAACTAAACTAAATAAATCGAAAAACTTTTAAACGAATATGTTTTATATCAATTTTTGAAAAATCTGTCTTACTTATGATGTAACATTTTATTGGCCTCATTGTATGGCTTAACTAAATTGTAAAATCTGTTAACCTCTATTCAATAACATTTGTCTATCTTGCTTTAAGATATAAAATTTTATTAACCTGTATTAGTATTGCTTGTCTTTCTCAGTTGGGGTATAAAATTTTCTTAACTGATATTCAATACCGTTTGTCTGTTTTAATTAAATTGTAAACATTTTTAGCTTTTATTCGATACGGTTTGTCTCTCTTCATTTAGAATGTAAAATTTCATTAACCAACATTGTGTACTGTTTGTATATTTTGATTAAGAACTTTCTAAATTGTGTCCAATATTATTTGTCTGTTTTAATTAAAAAGTAATATTTTGCTAACTAATATTCGATACCATTTGCTTTGACTACTTTTCGGCTTATAAGAAAAGACTTGGTTCCAAATGGAAATAATCGGAAAAAGTACGATCAGCTGCTAAAAATAAAACAGCTGTTTTGGATCATCGATCTGCTATTTCTGAAATCTAAAATCTTTCTGCGGAACAATCTTTTTATTGAATAAATAATCCGAGACTGGGATGATTTCTTTTATTCAATTTCATATTCCTTTACAAACTTTAAACTGGTCGTTGTCTTCCATCCCGATTATAATTCTAATCCATAGAGCAAATATTGTTTGACAACGGATTATAAAACCTTCCACTCTTTTGCGCATGCGTTAGGACGAGTTTAATTTGTCAAAATAGGGATGAGAGGAAAGAGAATGAGAATGCTTACATTTAACAATAAAGTAAACTCGGATTATTCGCGAACTAATGAGACTAAACACTGCAGATAATTCACAATACTATCGGAAAAATATACAAATTCACAATAAAATACTTCAGAACGATTTTTATTTACTGTGAGGGGCATGAACATTAAATTATGACGAATAAATGGAAGATTTAAATTTAAAATTTGATAACTTACTTTTTAGAAAATAGTAAGGATTTTTTAAATGTTAAAATGCTTCTTTTTTTATGTTATTGATTTTTTTTGGCAGTATTTTGAGATAATCAAGAGTTTACTGTATTTAAAACTTTTTTTTTCCATTTAAGGACTTGCTATAAATATGGAACGTTTTAAAAATGTTATAAATATTATTTTAATATTTTAAAAAATATTATAAATAATGATTTTTTACAAAAATATTATTATTTTAAATATATTACATGAAATAATTAGCAAAATTGGAACCAGCACTTGAATTGGCAATATAAGCAATCTATATGCAATTTTGAATTAAAATGAAAATATGCGGTCGGAAACAACACTTAAATACACATAAAAAACGAATGAAAAAGTATCTACTAAGGCGGAAATCAAGGTCAAAAAATGAAGAATTCCGGAAATGTGCCCATTCTTCCGCGTCTCACCCCTTAGTGAGATAGAATCGTTGAAAAGTGGTAATCTCAGAATACTGAAACGAACAGTATAATCCTTTTAAGCCGACGCCATCTTAGTCAGTATAACAAAAACTAGCGTTCCTGATAAAATTCTTTCTTTTGGAATACTCTTTCAGATAAAGTGGATTCCTTCTTATAATACAAAAGTGAGATTCTGTGCCTTGCCTATCATATCCTTTCGCGATACATGTGTGGGATTGTCTTTTGTGTTATTTTTCTCTTTGTAAGGAAATCAGCTTGGCACTGAATCTTCTACAACGGATGTGCTATCTCTTAATCCATTTTGTACACTTCGTGCGATCTTGACTGATTGCTACGCTTCCATTACGAGTATACCTATAATCCATGTACAGTGCAATCCTTTTAAGCTTATACCATTTTGGCATTATGATCATTTTTAGTTAAATCCGTTCTTCTTTTGAATTATTCAAAGAATAGTTTGCTCTGTGCAACACAAAAGGTGGATGCTGTGTAGTGCTTGTATTGCCATTAAAATCCATAGTTTACTGCAGCTGGTTGGAATGAAAGATTTGTACTCAGAACACTCTAGAAATTTTCCCCAAAATAAAGCCTAATCTCGGTGGTATGCATTTCAGAACATGAGGAAACAAAAGGAGCAGAACATTCCAAAAATGAATGATAATGGAAGATTTGTGAGCAGTTCTTAGAAGAAAGATAGTTCGATCTTTGTTGAATACCAGTTCAGTTACTGTCGTGATGTTCCTTCATTAAGAACTCGCAAGACGTATACAAGCGAAATGCATTAAAATAATTGTTAGAAATAACAAAATTTCAGTGCAAATAACTGAAGTTAAAGTGAGATAAAGAAGCCTAAACTTAAAAAGATGCCCGTCTACCAAATTTTATAAAAATTTGGTAAATAAAATTATTTTTTTCTGCTTAATTTATCTATATTTAATATAATTTAAATCAATTGTTTTTAGTCACTTATTTTTCTGCGGTCTGAAATGCATTTCAACAGGATTTGGCTTTTTCATGATTTTTTAAACCATGCTCTGAAAGGGCCGTATTAATAAATACGCAAATTTGGCAAATGCCAATGGCCCCCGCAGCCGTCAGATTTGTGTGCGTGTGCGTGTGCGCGCGCATGTGTGTGGTGACTTCAAAGAAATTTAATTCACAAGAATCCTGCCATCCAACTTTTTTATTTAAAATCAAACATTGTTTAAATTTTGGAACTTGAACAGAATTCTAATTACTTACCATTTACAAGCTTTATATTAAGTTCTTTAAACCCAAAGCATTTTTTAACTGATCTAAATTAATAATAATAAATCCTATAATTTTTAACTGGTCTAAATTAATAATAAATCCTATAATTAAATAATATTTATATTTTTTTAAGTTAAGTTTTTTTTTTTTTTTTACTATTTTGCTTAAAATTTTTGAATTTTTATTTTTATAATCGATACACTGAAACCAAGTATCCCGAAATTAAATGTTTCGGTATTTTACTATTTAAAATTATTTTTATAGAGATTAAAATTAAAATCAATTAAACAAAATCTGATTTTGGAAGTTGAGGAGAGGAAAGTGAAGCCCGTGACTTACATTATCTAAGGACCTTATAAGAATTAAACCTGGCCCTGGCTCTAAGGATGTATATTTTTAGTTTAACTTTTGGTATTTGAAATCATTTACATATGGTACATGGGATAATGAAACTTGCACTCAGTCGCATTTGCGCTCACTCATTAATTATTTAATGCTACTTGCTCTCACTTCGTAGATTTATGGAGCTTAGTTAGCTTTGGCAGGAAAATTTGGCAAGCATTTAGAGATATTATAAATAATGCCTATTTCTCTTTCTTTTTAGAGATGATTGATAGTAGAGGGTTATTTCTCATGAAATAATCACCTTTTTTCCCATGGTAAAACTAGTTAAACCTCTTAAAGAACGCGAGAAACATCATAGAAATTTTACCTCTTGATTTTTTTTTTCCGTGTGTCTTTTTTTTTCTTTTTTTTTTCTCTCTCTTTTTGCTTTGAAAATCATGGTATATATCTAAGTTTGATATTGAATATTTTTTAAAACGCAGTTCGACTTATTACATTGTGTATGTATGTCTGCTCATTAACTTTTTTTAACTCATTGATATTTTACATTAATTTTGGACTGATTTGTGTAGAATACAGTTCTTCCTAGTTCACATCATTCTTTAACATCGTCATGAAACGTAAAGCCCTTCTTTCAGCGATAATAAACAAACAAAGAATGTTGCGAATTTTTTGAGGCAATACAAAAGTTTGATACTTTGCACCTGCCCAACCACTTCTCAAGTTCACTGTATATACTTAAGATAATCTCCTTTCGTGTCACTTGGTAACAAGAAATCGATCTCTTGTTACTCTGAAACGAAATCTTACCCTCCAACACATTTTTTCTTAAAGACAGGGCATAGAGAAGTCTTTGATGGCCGCATAAGTGATGAAATCCTCCAAAGAAAGGTGGTTTTCTTCTCAAACACTTCTTTGCCTCACCCCAACCGCAATCACTTTAAACTTTCACCATACTCTTTTGCCCCCCCCCCCTTTATCTTGAGAAGTGCGGATTTACCTTCTTTGGGGCACGTTCCATGCTGTTTCGGGGTTACCACAACTGTTCTTGGGGGAGAGTTGACAAAGGCAACAAAGTGGAGAGAGGGCTGGAAATGGAAGTAATCACTCTTGTCACCCCCAAACCCCCAGTACGGAGAAACGTTTGAAAGGGGAGGTGAACACCCCCTCTCAGAAGGGAAAGACTAGATTTATTTGATACATTGAAACAGATATGTTGAGGGATTAACGGTTAACTACTTTTGAGTAAGTGTGGAGACGGAATGAACTGTGGACTAAACAAAACGTCGGGACTGGAAGGAAGATGATTTTACCTACAGCATATTTGCTGATTTATTAAAACCAGTGGTTTTTAATACATTAGAGTTCGTACTTAATTACGTACTTACACTTACCTTCCCATATAAATTTTAATTGCGTCACTCTTCCCAATGTCTTAAAGATCGAAGAGCAAAGGGGATGCAGATGCTCTGGAGTCATGGAGATAAATTATTAGCGCATTTATGCCACTTTTAAAGTAGAATATGAAGAGGGAACGAAAAAATAATATCATGCTTTTGGCACTGTTTATCTTTGCTAAACCATTGGTGACGATTGTGGCCGAAATAATCTTATAATATTTCGAGCATCACTTAACCCTCGCTAGGCTACTGCCACTTCCAGTGATTCCCACTAAATTCCTCTCTCCCCCTTCCGGTCCCATTTAGGGTCTTTTTTACTAATTATTTTGAGTCTTTAATTAATATCAAAATAACTTTTGTTTTGTGTACCTTTGCAGGTTTTATTTTATTTCTTTATTAACAGAATATAATTTTTCTTATTTAGGTTTCACTAAGTAAAATTTTTCTACGTTTTATGCATTTTTTAAATAATTTGTACTTTCTTCAAGTTACGTATTTATTCTCATAACAACAGTCATTTTCATTTCGTGAATCGATGCTACTTCTTTGCATTTTCATTACAGAATTTTTTTTTTGCATGGGAAAAACTGCTAAGTAAAAAATGGAATCACACTGTGATAAGATTTATTGATTTCTAAACATTTTAATCTTAAAATTTGTCCTTTATGCGGTATCAAAACTGTTTTTTAAAAAAAATCAGTCTAAAATAACTGCAAGCAATCTTTTAATCCTGGATTCGAACAAGGATGACCAACTCATATGTTATCACGAGCCAAATTATTAAAAATTTAGGCTTATTCGGTCCATTTTTCTATATAGATATAAAATACATATCTATATAGAAAAATAGTTTTATTTAAAGAAAATTCAGTTCAGAAAAAAAAACAAGAATAACTGTTACCTTAATATTTTTTTCTGACATTTCGCATCTGTTCTCTGCTGCAACCTTATTTATTTCTAAGAATATCTTGTCAGTAGTTATTACTTTCATATCTGATCTAAGGTGAATGCCAGTAATTCTAGATCCTACGGGCTGTCTTTATTTCCTTTCATAAGCGAAAATAATTGCTTGATACTACAAGTTCTTCGAAAAATGAAAATAATTTCATACGCTAGTTTTTATGGCTAGTTTTTACCTGACTTGTAATTATTCGTAAATAACAGAAATTCCGGTTTCGCTGAATTTTCCCTCATTTTTATGGCAAAATTCAGGGAAACCTAAATTTAGCTGCGCAATCTCAAATACTCCAGTTGCAAAAAGTTAAGTATTGATTCGATTACATAATCATGAACAGGGAATAATAATGGAAGTAAGAGTGTAGATTTTTTGGGGAAACGGAATTTTAACTAAAGTAGAAATATAACGAGCGAGAGGGGTCTGTCCATAATTTACTCGCATACTCTGTAATAAAGGTGTTATTCCTCTTTCCCCCCAAAAAAAATTTTTGGACCTTGGGTAAAAGATAAAAAGTCTTACATGGCACTGGTGTGGAAAAGTTAGGAAATATTAACCTTTGGCGTGAATTTGATATTTTTACTGAATCTATCGGGTGATCATTGGCAAGTTTTTTAGTGATTAATCCCTGGCATAATATTAATAGCATTCGAAAATCGAATTTGTATTTAAGATGTATTGAATTTGGAACCAAAATTTAATACAGAACTACAACTGTAGTCAAAAAATTACATACCAGATCTGATATATTTATGTCGTATTTTTGAGTAATCGCGTTTATAAGTACAACATTCAACTCCCTGTTGATTTCGGATCAAAATTTAAAAGGTATATATAATATAAATATTAAATCTGTGTACCGAATTTTATCTGTCTAACTTGCTTCGTTTTTGATTATCGTGTTAACTTTTATCCGAACAGCTGGACAGACAGACTTGCTACAAATAGATTTTGCTTAAAATTTTATAGAAATCTACAAATTTGTTGTGAAGACCACATATTAAATTTCATCCGTCTAGTTCAAAGCGTTTTTGAATTATCTTTGTCACAGAAAAATTTGTAGACACTCCAAAAATGTGTTTTTCGAACTCAGGAATGACTAAAACATGGAGATTCGTCAAAATCTGGAATTCGAATTCTTTGACGATCTCCATACTTCGTACACGAGAAAGTAAAAAGTGATTTCAATTTTAAAAAATAAATAGATACAAGGAAAGTATAATTATTTAAAGTAATAAAGTTTATTTAAAGTAAAATCATTTTAATATATTATTAAAAGTTTGCTTATTGAATGGCAAAGATATTTGTTGTGGTCCGTGTGTTTGACATCCTTGTGATATACAGTGAAAGTAATAAATCGAAAATCAGTGCTGTTATTATATTCAGCGAAAATTCAAGTTGATTGGCCGAAGAAAGATTTCAACGATCGCATCGTCAGCGAATGTCGTATTATGTGCGTCTATGTATCTTTACGCCATAGAAAGAGTATCAATATATTCAAAGTTTTTATTTAAAAAAAAAATTTCACTAAATACGTCGATTATTTTTGTTCTGAAATTTAACTGTTCACATCTAAGTACACATGGATTTATTCAAGATAATTTCATTACATATAATGATGCACCAATTTGAAATGTCTTTGACTCCAGGCAGGAGTAGGACATGCAATAATATATGTAAATGCTAAAATTTAAAAGATGGAAAATTTAAAATGACATGTATAAACTGATTAAGATATTTTATTTGAACCAATACTCTACGCAAGAAGCATAAAATACAAGTTAGTCTTCGGATATTTTGTAGAGTATCAAATATCATCAAAATGCCACATAATTAAAATATTCGCATTTAATTTCAAATTCCATTTTCCGAAGATAAGAAACGGGCAGAAATTATATAAGAATTCATTATTTTTGGAGAGAAGAAATTTTTTTATTTTTAATTCCAATAAATTTTCCTTATTGGTTTCTATCTGAAGTAAAATGCAGTCTTCCTTTTTCTAATGCGTGATTCATATTAAGATGCATGCTTTCCCTTTACCAGATGGTGTTTATACGGAAACACTGGTTTTATTCTACTTAAAATCTAATATGTTTTTTTCTTCCTTTATATAAAATAAAAAGAAATTCCACTTTTTTTTTTTTCTTGAATCCATTTGGAAAAATTGAAGCAAATGCTTATATTTTTCTCCGAGAATAATGTAAAATCCTTAAAAAATTAGGCTGCATTGAATTCACGAAAGAGATCAGTTTGGAATTTAATATTAAAAAAAGACAACACAGGAGGAATCCAAAATTGAGGACAATACAATCTGAAAATGCTTAAAAAAAAACTTAATTGTTTTAGAATTGCTACTCTATATCGTCTTTCATTACTCGGTACTTTTAAAATAATACATATATACTGTTTTCACTGAGTGTACGTTGTAAAGTAATAAAATATTACAATTGAAAAAATAGAGTTCTTTCTATATTAGTTCTACCTTATAGTTCTTTCCAGATTACGTATATTGTAGAAGTACTTTCATTTTTATAGTCCAGTTTATTTTCTCTGTTCGAATTCTAATATGATTTTTAAAAAATAGATTCAAAGTAAAGAGCTTTTTAGGGCATGATGGCTGGTGGAAGAATTTTGGTATCTTGCATTCAAGATACCAAAGTTTGAGTCTCGATTCCACAAAACATGCAGTTCCATCAAATTTAAAAATCCTGTGCTAAAGTAATTTAGCGCTTCGAAAGAACAGCAGTTAGGAATTTGAATGCCTATGACCCAATAAAATTACCTACGTAAAAATATAATTGAAGAGAAGAAAACCATCTGCTTTCTAGCTGCAAAACGACACTTTTCAAAATTGGATTTTACAAGTTGATTTCCGTCAGTCCTGATCATATACATGATTAATTTCAATGGTTACATTATAAGAGAGTATTTTTTCTGTTTTATTCCATATATTGATTAAATACCAAAAACAATAACATAATGCTTCAATCAATGTAATAAAACATATATAAAAGCCTCGTATTTTTTAAAATTATAGTTAAAAGATGCGAAAATATTCCTTTTAATTCTTATTTAACCGGATGTTCTACTATGGTGTTAGGAATCAGAGAGCAATTAGCTGTGTTATTTAAATAACTTCTATATGTACAGATGAAATTTTTCTCTATGATTAACCCTGTATTAATAATTTTTGACATAAAGTTAATTGTCTAGTTACAAGAAGCAACGGATTTAAGCATTTTGTAACCACACGTAGTGCAAATTATGAAGTTCTTTCTAAAATAACTGGACCCGTTCAGTTTCATATTTTATACCATTATTAGTTTCAATCATGATTTATTCTATTTCAATTTTTTAATTTAGGTAGTATTTTTGGGGGAAATTCCTTACGTTTTTACTTATTAATCTTTTTATGGCCACTGTAGTAAAATTCTCAAAACATTAACCACAATTATTAGTTAATGATTTCCTTACTGACAAATAAACGCATCATGAAATTAAAATTAGTATGACATATTATAGGAAAATAATAAACTTCAAACATTAAAAATTATTATTTTGCAGGGCCTATCAATTGGAATATAACTTTACCAGTTAAATGAATAATTAATATAATAATATAATATAAATAAGTAATTAATTAGATTTATTTCAATAATGATTTCACAATTCGATGCGAATACACAGTGTAGTCTTAATATTCCGTAATTCATAAAATTTGTAATTTTTACAAATATATTTACTTGGCAATGGGTAAACAAGATTTTTTAATCGACTGGTCTTTTAATAGACTGCAGTCTCTTTAACTCAATGAGCTAAGGCAGCTGTCTAGTCAGAAATCCATCACTGGTTACAAACTTCAATCATAATTTTACTTTTGACAGATTCAGAATTGTAATTAAATAATTTTTTTTTGTTCAATATTAACGTGAAATAGTTCCAGTCAATTTTTAGGTGCCCTTGGATCAACCGAGTTCCAAGACGACTGCCCCATTAGTCTAATGAACGATAATGGACCATAAAAGGGTTCTGAAAATATGTAGAAGTGCAAGATTGGAGAGTCTTAATTTTTATTGAACTGTCTTATATGTGTGTGTGTAAAATTATACATTTGAGCTAGATGAAGGCAATCTCAAGGTTTTTTTGTTGTTGTTGTTTGTTTTCCTTAATTGTTTATTTCAGGAATCGAGCCGACTGAAAAGGTAATATCTTCAATCGAACATTACTAAAGAAGATAATAAATATAGAGATTCTGTAAAATAGCGAAAATTATTCATAAATGTGATACAAATAAAATATCAGATTCATACCTTGGGTCATACGTCTCGAAATGGGGCGTATACGATACGATATACATACGAAAAAATAATGAATTTCCAAGAAAAATGAGAGAGAAATCGAACTCAAAATCTTCAAATCTACGAACATTTAGAAAATAAAGCAACAGAATAGTGGATAGAAAAAAAGAAAATCATTTGTGGAAGGAGAAAATATTATTCATTAAGATGCTGATACAGAGAAAATTGCTTTAGAAGTTACCGATACAGCTATATGTCTGCAATTATGCTACGAAATGAAAATCAAATCAAGCCATCAAAAGAAAACGGTGGAAGAAATAAAACATCAAATTCACATTGTGGGTAGAATCCAGTCGTCGAAAAGAAGGGGAAAAAAAAAAAAAAGTCAAACTTAAAAATCTTCACAAACTTTCTGAAAAGAAAGCCTAACGAAAAGAAAAAAATTTAGGACGAAAGAGAAAGATTTTATAAAAGGAAACTTTCCTCCAAAACAACGAATAAAAAATACAGCCGGAAAGTAAGAAAAGAATAAAAAAAAAACAATAATAATAATAAAAAGAAATTCAACCAAAACAGGCGCCAGTCGCCAAAACCAGTAAACCTTGCAGGGCACCGCAACCTTGTGAAGCCGGTCCCAGGAATTTGACGGTTTCTTATATAGAGGCTCATGAGAGTGTGAGTGGCAAATGGGCGGTCCCCAGACGTGGCTGCAAGCGACCCATGGCACAGGCGAAGAGCCCGCCCCACAATGCTAGCCTGCTGACTCACCGAATAGAGACATCAAATTGAGACGGGGCCGCAACTTTTCAAAAGATCACCAAGAACTCACTCTGTGATAATAAGTAGGGTTTCGCAGCCTGGAACAAAGAGCTCTGCTTTCTAAAAAGGGTGGGAGGGCGCGCGTTCTGTCACAATTCGCGCCAATGTTTTTGGGCCGCCGAGTGGAGATTCATTTTCGCGGAGTTGGCATTTAAAGTACCCCCGCTATTCAGTGCATAAAAAGGGTTAGAAATTGTGGAAAAGATCCGGAAAATAAGCTTGATTTAGTGGACTCCCGTCACGGAGGTCGAGTGGTAATTCAGCTTACCTCCAAGAAATGGTCCCAGTTTTTTTGTTTGTTTTTTACTTTTTGTTTCGAAGTAAATTTGGCGCAGTTTATTTGAAGTAAAAATATTACTCCCATTTTTTCGAAGGATGTCCTTTTGGAAATGTAGATATACGAGTAATTTCAAATAAAGGGACCTAAAACAACTTTCTACCACTGAAAAGCAATGAAATGTAGCTAGTTTACATAATAAGTTTAAAAGCTGTATATATATATCCATTTCATTATTCCGTTGTAAGTTGATTAAATCGGGCATGGCTGAGATGTTTTGAATTGGGGGAAGAAGGTTAAGAGTCTCAATTTGATTGCAATTTTAATTATTATTATTCTTGATTTTGGAGGTACTCGGTTTGCTCTGCCGTTCAGATTACTCCTTAAGGAAAGGTTTGGTTAGATTACTGTGATTATCTTTCAGGGTGTATCACGAATATATGGATAAGAAGTTATTGAATAAGTAAGTAGACTCTAACTTCCTTGGTGGATATAGTAATGAAATGAAGCTGTTGTATACAGCTGATGTCCATGATGGACTCTTCTCCTATGAAGGAACGTATTTCCAATAGTAGGGCCTGAAGCAAATAATCGCGGCATCGATAATTCAACTTTCCCGATGCCTAAGTAGTGATTCTTTTTCGGTAACCCTCATATATAAAAACTAAATCAGGTTTTTTTTTTTTTTTTTTTTTTTTTTTTTTTTTTACCTCATATTCTGTCCAGGCACTCAGAAGCACTTTGACCATTAGAAGGTGTCACATTTTTCATTTTTCATGAGTCCATGTCTGTGGAATCGACTGGATACGCTAGATTAAATGGGATTGGTCAGCAGCAGCAGAACCAAATCAAACCAGATTGCCAAATCAACAATCTATTTAAAGAAGAATAATAGAATTTCTAAACAAACCAATAGGTTTATTCAGAAATTTGCATTGGTTTACATACAAAATTCTTCCCACCATTTCATATCATCAGGTGTATAATTTTTGTTCAAAATTCATATTTTAGTCAGAACCAACTCAGAAAACTAAGAGCTCCCTGATCTCTGTTTCACGACTTATATACGTGTTTCTACACATATCAAGAATTTGAAAAGAATTCCATGAAATGAAATAACTTTTGTTTTAAATGCAAAGATTTATTTCAAATAATATTGATTATTAGTTCTTAAATTGTATTTAAATATTCATACATTTTTTAAATTCATTAGAATTATATGCGAGCGTATTTAACCGTTTGTAATGGTACATCTTTCCTCGTATTGTTGAAGGGTTACTGACTTACGTTATTTTCTTATTACTTTGATAATCATTCGACATATGAATCTTTTTAACCAATTAACTGTGGAATTTATTTTTTAAAGTCCCTCAAATCCGCCTTTTTAATGTCAAGCGATGACGCATATGCACGTCGAATTCAATCCGATTGTTTGCTTTGTAAATTTTGCATCGACCTAGTTAAACTCATTTATATTAGCAGCTTTTGTTTGGTGAATTATTTCTAGAATGAAGTTCACATATTATTCATTAAAAATTCACAAGAAATCTCAATTTAAATTATTCATCACAATTTAAAATTTAGGCATTGTAATAATTACATCTAAACAGTTATAGAATTCTAAAAACGTTCATTGAAAATCAACACTTCGTACCAAACTTATTTTTTACTAGATCCATAGTTTCAAAATGAATTTAATGTCTCTATTCTTCGATGCTTTGCGAGTAAATTAAGAAAGTAGAAGGGGAGGGGAGAGAAACATTATAATAAAACGTGAGAGTAAGAAGTAAATTCACGACTCATTGAGACTTCCTGTCGACTCTTACAAAGGGAACGTTTAAATATTTAACCCACCTACATTTCGAAGTTTAGCAGGTCAGAAACCACCCACGTAAGTGAATCCTTTCCCGACCTTGAGCTCTTCCATAATTGCACACTCAGGGAACATATACATATCAAATATTATATATATATATATATATATATATATATATATATATATATATATATATATATATATATATAAGCTATGGATGGGTGGCATAAGCAGAAATTTGAAACTCTGATAAGATAAATTACATTGTGTTAATTTTCTTAATATTAATAACTATAAACTACAGCATTTGCCCCTCAGTTTTTTTTTTTTTTTTTTTTTCATAAATTTAAATACGGCACGTTTTGTACATAGCTCCAAACTAGAGTGAAGGAATAACTACAAACTGCAGCATTTGCCCTTAAGTTTTTTTTTTTTTTTTTCTTCATAAATTTACATACGGCACGTTTTGTACATAGCTCCAAACTAGAGTGAAGGAAATTGAAATGATATGTCGAACCTCTTCCCTTTAATCTGGCGGGTTTAAAACTCGACATAGATCTACAATTATTGTGACAAGGCCGCGCATCAAATTTCATTTGTCTAGCTTGCTACCATTTTGACTTCTGATGTAAACATATAAAGTATAAACAAAGAGTGTTATTAGATTTGATCTAAAATTTGACATAGATATATATACGAATATGGTGAGAAAATCGTATGGTAAATTTGTTCCTTCTAGCTCGTTACGTCGAATTATCTTGTTCCTGTAGGTACAGACAGATAGACAGTATTTTCGCTAAGGGATTTTGTCTAAAATTAAATTGAAATATATTTTTTCCCTGTAAAGTCCTTTTGTATAATTTCTTTTAGTTCATTACATTTTTTTATCATCTTGTTCATAGACATATATAATTTAAAAAATAAAAGATTCCTTGTATATTTTATGTACGAGAAAGTAAAAATATCAAGAATCACACAATGAATAAAAATAATTAAATATGTTCGATTTATTTGAAATTTTTCTTATTTAGTTATTAATGTATCATTCAAATATAATATTGTTGCTCTGTTTGGAGCATTTGAATCACCGGCGTATGGTCTTAAAGTATTTGGCTTTACTTAGCGTAAGTAATCTGATAACAGCTGTAAGAATGACCTATACCTGATTATCAGAAGCTTTTGCAGGACAAGTATGGATTGCGTTTCCGGATGACGCGTTTTCCCCTTGTGTGAAAAGCACTTTGTTCAGATTTATATTGAATAGGTACTTTGTGAGGGATATTTTTGATTCTTCCGAAAAGAATGTGGAATACTATCGGAGAGAGGAAGATAAAATTGACTTGGTTGGAATTTAGGTTAATTCGACCTCTATGAGTCTAGGACGCAGTAAAATTTCAATTTATTAATATTGATTTAATAATAATGAATAGAATGTCTTGCTGCATGTATTTATGTTACAATCCTTTCTCTCCATCTTATTATCGATTTTCAAACACATTTGTACAGAAAATAAGTATTTGTGTCCGTTCATTCATCTATCACGGATGACGAGAAAATGAAATAGGCAGTAAGAAATAATCTTTACCTTCTATATCTATACTTATAATAAAGACGAATGTGTGTGTGTTGGCGCTCTACAAGCCAGACCATTTGACCAAATTTGGTACATGTATACCTTGGTTGTCGGGAGTGTGCACCTAGGAGCGATTTCTTTAAATTTTTAATTATAATTTTAAGTAATTTAAAATTAATCAATATTTTGATGTTTTTCCACGTTAACTTCCGAAAATATTACAGCACAAAACTGATTTTTACATCATCTTAAAGCTCAAAAAATATTCTTTTCAATGATAGCAATGACTTAACCTATAAAATAAGTTTCTTTTTTTAATGAAAAAATATTTTAATTATTTTATCACCATTTTATTTAGCACAAAATGAAAATAAAATTTAATCTGTACGAGCACGCTGTGAGTGTGTGGGAAAAATTAGCTTTTTTCAGATCGTTGCCAGCACGTTGACAAAAACTCAAAATGAAATATTCAGTTAACTCTTAGTGCAAACTAAACCTAAGAAAGTGTAATGTTCAGCACGATTTTGCATGAAACGGAATGACTTTTTAAAGCAGCAAATATTATTAATTTAATTGTTCAGTTTTATTTAAGGCATACATAATTTTTTATATACAGGATATCCGCTCTAATCAGGGTCCAACAGCAAATTTATGAAACTTTATTAATTGGTATATATATCTAATACAAAATGTCCTAAGTAAAATAAATAATCATATTTTATGCAGTTTGAATCAATAAATATTCTGATGAATTATGAATTTTAAATGTTCATTCAGATATCCTGTTCTGTGAGTCATTTTTAATAAAATATTTCTGAAACACTAATATTTTAAATTTAAAAAAAATGTTCCATTCTTTTACAATTAAAACTGATTTAGTTATGAAAATTTGAATGCCTCTATTCTATTTCTATAAACACGTGCGATTTTATTCCTCTCCATCAACCGTCTTGAAGAAAATAGCCAATCAGCGCTTGGACTTTCCCCGAGACTGATTGTCTAAAATAATGAAATTGTTGATTGTTTTAAAATAATGATATTCAAAGCTTTATAACTCGGGCAGGCTTGATCACAGAAGATTGAAACTTTAGATTGTCAAGATAATTTTACTGAATATGACTTTTATTTTGGAAAGAATTTATAAAATTTAGACTTCACAATTGTTTCAGAAGTGCATTTATTGATTGAAATAAAAAATATATTATTTACCACATTTAAATCTTTTTGAAGGTAAAACTGAATTTTACGATAAAGGAGATAAATTTTTATAGAAAATTTTTCTTTGAAACATTGCGCAAAGTATAAAAAAAAGCATTCTGTGGTACACGTAAAATTACAATGCTAAAGGATTCTATTTTATGTAGCCACTTTTAAAAAATATGGTTAGTTTCAACGAAAACTTTTTCGTATTTATTGAAGTTTTATCTCTTCTATTTCAAATTCAAATCTTAAGACAGCTGACAGCAAATAAGGGTGATATATAATACAATGATCAAAATATCGCAAGGCTTCTTTAATGATATGACTATCGAAATACGGAGCTTAAAAATATTTTACTGAAGAAGCTATTAAGAGGCCAAAGTACATAAATAATTAATTGAAAATTTTAGAGCCCATTACTCCTGTCGAACTAACCTATCACCAAAGGCAACTAGTACGGAATAAAAGAAAAAATAAAATGATAAAAAATAATAAGGAATAAAAGGGAAAAATAAAAAGGACAGTAAATAAATAATAAGGAATAAAGGAGAAAAAAGAGCAATTTTTATTCTTGATCACAAATCAAAATTGGATGATCTTTTGTGTGAGAGTCAAAATTGGGCGATTTGTATAAAAATGCCCATATACAAAATTAGTTTCATTATGATCAAACGAAAAGTTAGACTGGTCATTCGTGATCACTCCTTGACACAACAATGGACAGATGGTATTGTACGCCAACTTCACTTCAACCTTGTTGGGGAAATTCTTGCTAGAATACACCGCTCTTTGCATACTCACCACTTTCTCCCACCTGCATTCACCGACTTATCAAAGTCTAATCTAAATACCGTGATGGAAATTAGCAGGCAATGGATTCCTAACTTCCCATTCCAAACCAAATTTTGACAAATTTTCGCGTTGTCGATCGACTTTGGTGTGCCACCACTTCATTGATATGGCGTAGATTGATCACATAGAGATATATTTAATAGTTGTCACATTAAATCCTCTGGAAATCGTCAATCGAGACTCCATTCATTGATTTTGTGTGTCTACGCCGAAACTCTTTCACATTATTGTTCACATAATAAATGGATACATACACGAACAAAAGACACGTTATTCAAAAGATTGCTTTAAACCATTTAATAGTAACTATTTTAAAATACATGAACATAGCAAAATACAATGAGAACAAACTCGACACAACCATGCAATCGGTCACCAACTATAAGTTTAACAATTTTGTGTTCGCTATTGAAAATCTTATCTATATTTAGGAGGCAGTTTCATATTGCCGGCCTGTAACCAATGCAAGTACTGGACGGTGAAATAAGTGAAAAACATCACATGTATAATGGGTAAATTATAACATATTTTTCATACTTTTCTTTTTGCAATGCTTAAACAGTACAAATGAAAAAAATGATTTTAATTGGTTAGGTTTGCATGGGAACAAAACTTAAACATAAGGCTTCAGAAATTAAAAAGGTAACATTACTCAATTACTAAGCAAAATTGAAACAAATCCATTGCGCAACCGATTAAATTAATTAGGAGAACTGAAACAGGGTGATTAATTTCAAAAAATGTAGAATTAGAATTTTTCTAAGTACTATTTTGTGACAAAAAAAAAAAAAAAAAAAAAAAAATTGCATATTGTAATTGGTTTCGAATTGTTTAACTGCAACTGATTATATAACTAATACAGAGCTGGATTATTAGACAGGTAGTAGATAACTACTCCTCAACTATAGTAGTCCCGAAACCTTGAAATTTTCCCAGTATTTTCAGATTTATTAAATTTTGTAACTTCACTGAAATAAGAAGACCGTGCACTCGAGCTTATTATTATTAATCAATTACAGTTCAAATTTGGAAAATTACTCTAACAACAACAATCCTAATTAATTATATTTTGTAAATTATATTTTATGCTGCTTTGTAATTCTCAAAAAAAAAAAGCTGTTTTCTAATTTAAAAAATATATTCGATCCTATAATTAAAAAGAATTTAAATTGTGTTAAAATGTTTTGCCCTTTTTGTACTATTTTGAATAAAATTACTATTAAACTTAAATTTTGCGATGTTTTATAGGAAAAATGAAACCAAATCTCTAGAAAGTGATCCGAAATGCAACTATGTAAAAATCTGCTACTTAAAATTGCTGATACAGAGTTTAAATTAAATTCGAGATATATAAAGTATTAAATTCGGGATAATTCAAGATATAAATAATATATCTGGCTTTAGAATTTGGGGAGCTTAAAAAGAGACTTCCATTGCCTATATTTCCTCTTAAACTGAAAAAGAAGGAATAAAAGATGCAATTATTTTTAACATTGCAGTATTTTCTGTTTGACATTGAAATATGAGATTGGTTAAACAGCATTTTCTGTTTTTTACATAAACATATCACTGTTTTTTACATAAAACAATGATCGCCAGTTTTTTTTCCCGTTTTTCGTCAATAATTTTTTTAAAACATATACGTTAACGTGAACCTTATATAGGCTCAACCATACACGATTACATCAATTGTATTTTTCCTTTTTTTGAAATTTTAATTTTGAAAATTTAAATTAGCAATAAAGAAACTTCTTATTGAACTGTGGACATAAAATATAAAAATCTTAAAAAATTAATTAAAAATTAGTGTTTAATTAAAATTTAAGAAAAAATTAAACGTTAGATTACTTTTCCCTTATTTTTGAAATTTTAACTATGCCTTACGTGGATGTACACGACTGCTGTTCAAAAAAATATTCTTACAGTATAGGGTTAGGAGAATCAAATCAGACTCTTTAAGAAATTAAAAATCCTCAACAAGATTTAAAACTGAGAAATGACATGGACAGGTTAATTTTTTTTAAAAATCATGTTTTTTCTTTAACAATTTTTTCTGTAAACTGAAACAATCACGCGTCGTTGTTCTGTTGCAAAATGGAAAAAAACATTTTTCATATAAAAAAATGTCCTTTTTTTAAGCATCAGAGTTTTAATTGCTTTAAACTTTTTACTTACGTTCAGGTTTTAATAAATTTTTAAAAATTTTAATTTCTGAATTTTCAGGATATGCCTTCTTATAAAACATAAATTTACTTTTAAAAATTGATTAATTTTTACTATAAGTATTTCTCTGAAACTTATCAAAGAATAGCATTGAGGATTAGGAAGTTCTCTTTAGCATTGAGAACTATGCAAATTTAACTCATTCATTCATAATCCTACATCTCATTTAACCTCCTTCTCGGATATAACACAATACTTATTATCTCATAATAAAAAGAATATTCATACTCATTATAGTAAAAATAATAATAATAAACATAGTAATTACGTTAGAAACAGCAATAACACTAATAGCATGTAATGGATAATTCACTTTTCTTCAGTTTTTGCTATATATACCTAACTAGTCTTTTGCCTTACAGCAAAAATTAGGATTCCTTCAACATTCGCAAGCTATTTCTGGCAAACATATCGTGAGTCAGACTCGTTAATAAGTCGAATCTTCTACTGAATCCACACTGGAACCAACGACTTATTCCTCTCCAAGTTAGAGATTGATTTATTTATGCGAATTAATTTATCCTTCTGACATATATTTCTGTAAAGTCATCCAGTTTTCAGCACAATATTCTGTCTGATTCAACTTCAATATTCAACATTCAATATTCTGTTTCATTCAACTTCTCCTTTCGCATGTGAAAATATCACCTTCTTATATATTCACAAGAAAAGCAGCAATAATTTGCATTACTATATTAAAGCGAAGCGAGATATAATAATAAAAAGTATAGTGACAATAAGAGTAAGAATGAAGAATAGATAATAGAATTTTTTTTGTCAGTTTTTGTCTTGCATTACCATCTAGTCAATAGTATTGGTAAACAGCAAAAACTTGTAGTTGTTGAAATCTTCACGAGTTTTTTTTTAATCAGATTTAATTAACGTGAATCAGATGTTCCCGTGCAGGACCTTTTTCTGGATCAAAGACTAGAGCCAACGATTTTTCTAATCTGGAGATTAAATTTGTAGCCGTAATCCAGGAGTTTTTTGGATTCCTGCAAAATAGAATTGGAAAAGGGATTTCATTAAAGAATATATCTGCAATTCATTGACATGAAAATTAAAATTTACTATCTACTTTTCATAATAATTGTAGCAAATGAATACTTAAAAGGGAATTAGCAGCGAAAGCAGTTATCTATTATGTTGTAACGGAAAATTGCGAAGCCTTCAATTAAATCAATGTTCCGTGATATCTGTGATATGTTTTGACACACCTTTCAATTTTTAGGTTAACCTAATTATTACGAATTATATAATTATTTCTCTAATTTCATCTGCTGATCGAAATCATTTGTGCTATTTCAGTTGAATAAAAATCATTCGTAAAAGTAAGATGAAAAGAAAAAAAGAGAGAAAGAGAGAGTTTTCGGGCAAAGATCGAGGTGCGATTGTTAGTCACAACTCGATCGTTGTCGAGTTGCGAGTTATAGTTCTTGATTATATAAATAATTTGGAAACGTACTTCAAAAAACAATTATCAAGATAACTCTGACTGATGTTTCTTTGAAAAAAGAAAATTGTGGACGTAACTGCAAAGAATTACGATTGAGACATATTCCTCCAAGCAGAAGAGGCAGCTCTCGTCACTGAATTTCCCAAATCTATATATTTCTGAATTTTGCAAAACGGAAAATTCATAAAATAGGTGTCGAACCCATCAAACCATTTGTTACAGAAAAGGTTAAGAAAACCAAAACTTATAGAAAAGGATAAGTTTCGCAGCCACAAGAAACCTATCTACAAGCTTACAAAGCAGTAACAAACTATTGAAAATTCTGCCTGAACAATAATTATAAAAAGTTGAAGAAATATTTACAGTTTATTGCTCAGTTTAATCTAAATTCTGATAATAAATGTTGTCTTCAATATATATTTCGTTTTGCTACTATTATCAGGGACTAATTAAGCTCATCAACTACTACTATAATTATGGGAAAAAAGAAGGATTATAAATACGATGATTAAGTATTATCATCAAAATTTCACTGTGACTTCCAAAATACAAGAAAATCATAATTAAAGTTATTTTAAAACGCTGTTAAGTGTGAGTCACGGATCAGATTGATTGTTATTTAAGTCGAATATAAATGAAACAATGGAGTTTCGCTTGGAGATGGAAAAATATACACCAAACGCTTGCTGATAATTGCGCTGTGAGGACCATTATAAAGAAAGTTCACAAAATTAAAATCATTTGAGAGGAAAATCCCTCATACGAACTCGTCAAACAGAGAATATTGTAGACCAAAGGGAAACAATAGTATGGTACGGGCAGATGACTATTTAATTGTATGAAAATAGCAGTATATTTTAATAGCGAAAGATTCTTTGTAATTTCAAGAAAGGGAAATCTTGAAACAATCGCCTACGATTTTCCCAAGGCAAGAAATGCTCAAAATTCACTCGACCGTTTTTTAAACACACACACACACACACATATATATATATATATTATATATATATATATATATATATATATATATATATATATATATATATATATATATATATATATATATATATATATATATATGAACTGAATACACTAGATGCAAAGAAATATTTTTTGGTGAGATATATATATATATATATATATCACCAAAAAATATTTCTTTGCATCTAGTGTATTCAGTTCAAAGGTAAGATCATCCTGTTCAGCATCTATTGATTTACAGCATTTTAAAATCTCAATTTATTTCTAATTACACAGTAAATAAATATATAATTTTCGTAAAAAAATAAAATTAATTCATCATTCGAGATTATAAGAATAACCGCGTATATTATTTAATGTCTAACTGCACCTGTGAAACTCAAAGATTTAAAATTTGCATTTTGTTAAAGTTCATATTTTAAGAGAAATCAAATTTATATATTTTAAAAGATGCCATGCAGAAAATTATTTTTTCTTAAGAGCTAATTGATTATTCGGTCGTAAAAAAATTTAAATTCAATAAAAGTAATTTTAAAAGTAAAAAACGCCCAATTCTACCGAAAGGAATATTTTAATAAAATTGTTGGAATTATTACCTTTTAATGACGATGAAGTTTTCTTCCTCATGGTAATTATTAAAATAGCCAGTAGGAGTGATATATATATATATATAAGGAAATTTTTGAAGGAATCAGTGCTGAAATAACGGCATAGAAACAATCTGAAATCAAAAGAACGATTTTCAATTATATGCATATCAGAGCATGATGATGGTGGTGATGATGATGACGACGACGACAATTATGACGACGATGCTACTGATGATGATGATGATGATGACGACGACGATGAGAACGATGACGGTGATGATGAAGTTAATGATGATGATGATGATGGTGATAATCATAATTTTATTAAACACATTTGTAAAAATGCACTTTTATTGCTAACTAAAAAGTGGAAATAAACTTCAGCTTATTTATTATCATCTTTTTTGATGTTTAATTTATTTATCATTATTCTAATTATTCATTCTATTGTTTGGAATCGAGAAATCAATTTGTTCTTAAATTGCCTACTAGATGTCGCCCTTCTTTCATGATAAAAATGTAATGAAATCTCTCGAATAAATTTCAATTAAGCTCTAAAAATATTCAAATAAAGTATTTTTTTAGCAAGGTTGTCTAAGTCTAAATAAAATTTCCTAATTCTAGAACATCAGGAAGTGAATGAAAATCGAATTGAAAATTTCATTGCTACAGTCATAACTCAACGATTGAATTCTGATTTACGAGGAATCTGTTAGCTTATGGCCCCTTATCATTCATTTTTTAAACTTTATTTTATCTCATTTCCCAATTTTGTAAAATGCTCATCGCTGGGATTAGATGTTCTTATGATTGATATATTTCTCTCTACAACGCCAACATTAAGGATATGTTGATTCTAATGGCCTGTTTGTTTTACAGAAATTGATGTAGTTATTTTTAAATAATAAATAGAATTCCTTTATTGGTTTATTTTAACGTTCTTTTTTTTTAAATGTAAGGATTTTCTTGAATGACTTTTAATTTGTTCTATATCTCTGATTTTGAGTTAGAGGCTCGTTTGGTCAGCAAACTCGTACTTTAGCCAGTTCCGACGGTCAAGAAATTTTCATCTATCTATGTAAGAAATGTTTAAAAATTTAAATCTGGATAGGTCAAATCGTAAAACGGAAATTGTCTGCAGCAATAAATTATAGTCGTGTAGAGAAAAATTGTAGATAATGTTTGTGAGCCCTGAATGATTTTAGTTCAAAAAATCAGAAGTGAAATTAAAAGGAAGGAAATAAGAAAAACTCTATGGACTTTAAAATGATTTTTGACTACATTTAAAATCGGATAAGGAAATTTATTTACTTCCTTTGATACGATTTGTCAATAAAATTCTTTGCTACAATGGATAGTTAATAGGTTATTTGCACCCTTCTTTTTATCAGTTCTTCGTACTAGTCAAATAAATGTCATGTTTATGTAACTATGCAAGGGTTTTGATGGACGGTTGTAATTTTTGACCGTAATCAGATAACGTGGATGATGTTGCCAATGAGGTAGTGTTTGACTCCAACGAATTTAAAAAATGTTCATTTGTAAATACGATACTCCAGTTTTAAGCTAGAGACTGTCCTATTCCACCATGATTCTGTTTTCTTAACAAAATTTATCCTTTGACTTTTTTTTTAAATTTAAGAAAGTGATGCCATAACAGTTTAAATATTATCATTGCAAAGATCAGTTGTAACTCACCAAAATTCACAAGATATACCAAATGAACACAAATGTCTGCTTACGGCTGATTCTTTACTGAAATCGGGCGGTAACATCGGATCCTCCAGTTGTAAATCAGAAGTTCGTGAATATTCTAAGGCGGAAAGAAAAGAAAGTTCTATTTCAGAGACTGTCCTACGCCACCATGATTCCGTTTTCTTAACAAAATTTACCTTCTAATTTTTTTTCAGCTTAAGAAAGTGAGGCCCTAACAGTTCAATTATTAATAATGAAAATATCACATGTAACTCACCAAAATTCACAAGATATACCAAATGAACACACAGGTCTGCCTACGGCTGATTCTTTAGTGGAATCGAGCTTGTAACATCGGATCCTCCAGTATAGAAATTCTTGGGTATTCTGTGGCAAAAAGAAAAGAAAAGAAATTTCAAAATCAGAGACTATCCTACGCCATCGTGGTTCTATTTTCAAATCAGAATTTAGCTTCTATTTTTATTTATGTTTTTTACTTATAAATGTAATGCCATAATATGCCAGCTAATATTTTTGCAAATATCACTTGCAACTCATCAAAGTTAATAAGAGAGATAAAATGGATTAAAACAGATATTTTTTATACTTTTAAATTATATTAATATTTATAAAAACTATTATCAAATTTGTTCAAATTACTGTAAAATTTATCAAACATGTTCTGAAAATGTAAAGCTTAGTTCCATCTAGTTAGGAAAGATTTTAAATTAAGTCATTAAAATGACACAGCTTGAAAAAAAGATCAAGAATTTGCAGATTTGTTTCGTCAAATTATTATTATTTTTTATTGTTATGAATGGATGGGTTTTAAAAAGTAACCTTTAACTTTAATGTTTGCAATATAAACTATAGATAGATTTATTTTATTCTTTGCTTAAGAGGCATTCCATTTTGAATAATAATAAGTGTTAAATTTCTGCCTAAATGCTTTTTTGCACATTTTATTCTTATTATGAATGCATTTTATTATGATGATGATTAATTTCTTGTTATTAAAGCATTTTATTATTATTATCATTTTATTCCTATTAATAATGCATTTTATTCTTATTTATAATTTAAGATGGTTCAAAATTAAGTATTATATATATTTTTGATATTTCTTGAAAATCTAATACTAGTGGTTGACAATTTACCTGGTTTGATGTCCTTGTCACTGAAAATCCAATCGTTGAAACTTTGTAGGAGTAAATTTCTTTTAGAAGATTCTGAAGTTCTTTTAAACGATTACTTCACTGGTAGCTGAGCACTGTTACACTTTCTGTCTTATTCTTTATATTTTTAGTTTAATAATCAGTTTTACTCTCGAGGACAACCTCGCTTCACAGGATAATGACATGGAGTTCGTGAGCTCTTAGTAGGATTAACAATGTTTGGAATTGCATAAGCAGATTACGCTTCTTCATTAGAATAAAGACTCGAAATAAAGAAATTTCTATCTAAAGCTGAGATTTCATTGTAGAACAAATTCAGCTGTTTTGGTTGTCATAAAGTAGTATTTTTTTATTCCAATATAAGTTGTGGCAGTAAACTTCGTCATGATTCTCTCCTGGCTACGTACTTACCGGGAAAGCAACAAATACAGTTTTTTGCTGCTGCAGAAAAAGAGTATTCAGTGCAGGAATCATAGTCAAATTAGAGACTTTCAAACTGCGAGTTACTTAGCATCAAGATGTAGTGAAACTTATAACATTCTCCCTTATGTAACAAGATTTGTTACACTAGTATTGATGCCATGGAATGTAATTCTGATATAATTATGAGAATCTCTGACTACTTACTTCAAACTGTCATTCCTTCCGTTTCAGGATCAATATGACAATGAAGGTATAAAAGGATAATTCAAAGAAGTTTTTCTAAATAATTCACATGATTAAGGATTCTCTTCTATATAAATACAATCATTAAAATACTAATTAAATTCAAAAGTGCATACTAATGTTGCTTGTGGTACTTCTTCCATATAAATATGGTAGTGTCTGTTTAAAATACCACTTTGAGAAACTACACTACATCTAGCTCTATATTTATATATACATATTTCAGGTACGTGTAGCGCGCTTCATTGGTTTCGGAATAAGAAATGAAAATTTTCAGAGCATTTTTGATGAAAATGTATTGTATTAGTTGCTTCTATAGGATACTTACGTAACAAGATTTGTTACACTAGTATTGATGCCATGGAAAGTAACTCTGATGTAATTGAGAATCTCTGATTACTTACTTCAAACTGTCATTCCTTCCGTTTCAGGATCAATATGACAATGAAGGTATAAAAGGATAATTCAAAGAAGTTTTTCTAAATAATTCACATATATCAGGATTCTCTTCTATATAAATACAATCATTAATATACTAATTAAATTCAAAAGCACATACTAATGTTGCCTGTGACACTTCTTCCACATAAATATGATAGTATCTGTTTAAAATACCACTTTGAGAAACTACACTACATCTAGCTAGCTCTATATTTATATATACATATTTCAGGTACGTGTAGCGCGCATCATTGGTTTAGGAATAAGAAATGAAAATTTTCAGAGCATTTTTGATGAAAATGTATTGTATTAGTTGCTTCTATAGGATACTTACGTAACAAGATTTGTTACACTAGTATTGATGCCATGGAAAGTAACTCTGATGTAATTGAGAATCTCTGATTACTTACTTCAAACTGTCATTCCTTCCGCTTCAAGATCAATATGACAATGAAGGTATAAAAGGATAATTCGAAGAAGTTTTTCTAAATAATTTACATATATAAGGATTCTCTTCTATATAAATACAATCATTAATATACTAATTAAATTCAAAAGTACATACTAATGTTGCATGTGGTATTCCTTCCATATACATATGATAGTGTCTGTTTAAAACACCACTTTGAGAAACTACACTACATCTATCTCTATATTTATATATACATATTTCAGGTACGTGTAGCGCGCATCATTGGTTTAGGAATAAGAAATGAAAATTTTCAGAGCATTTTTAGTGAAAATATTGTATCGTATTAGTTGCTTCTATACGATACTTACGTAACAAGATTTGTTACACTAGTATTGATGCCATGCAATGTAATTCTGATATAATTATGACTACACTACATCCAGCTCTATATTTATATATACATATTTCAGGTACGTGTAGCGCGCATCATTGGTTTAGGAATAAGAAATGAACATTTTCAGAGCATTATTAATGAAAATATTGTATTGCATTAGTTGCTTCTATACGATACTTAGTTCCGATGAAGATACCAGAATACTTTTTAAATTATAATTTTCTAAGAGTGGTTAATATCATTTATCAGTCATGCGGTTCTTTTTTCCAATGAAAAGGAAAGTGACATTTCAAACTGGCTTTATCCACAAAGATTTGATTGATAATTTCACATAAATATACGTTTACTCTCCTATGCATATTAGAAAAACTTTCTAACTCTTTTTTTTTTCTATGAGAATGTTTGACAGTATGTTTCACATACTGCTGAATCCATTTCATATAATAGAATAATGCTTCTCGACAGAAATTTTATCGGAAGATTTTTTTTGGTCAATTTATATTTACAATGCGATTCATTTGAGTTATCGCACGATTGTAGGTATTTGAAGTGGATATTCTACAGAAATAAAGTAAATTTCAGATTGTGAAAATTGATTTTTCGTAGTATGCTTACAGAGAATTTGTTAATACCTTGTTTATGCATGATTTTTACACAGCTAAAAAGATTGCTTCTCATCGTAAGACCAATACTTGACAAAATTGAAGTTCGACAAATAAAAACGTACTGAAATTGAAGTAATAGAATTTATTCATAATAATTAAGCTATTTGAAAAAAAATCTCAAACGTGTAAGTCAGCATCTCCAAGTTTAATCCTTGGCCAGCTGTTAAAGTAACTCCGTAAAAATCTGGATATCAACAAATGAAGTTTCTTGCTGTAACAGAAAAAGGACTATTCTGCTTCTCATTCTTTACCTTGATCAGCAGATGGCGAATCGTCTACAGACTGAAGAATTGAAAAACGAAGTCTTTCGAACAGCAAGATGTCGGGAATATAAATATGTTACTTCTGATGTAACAGGATTTGTCAGATAAACGTTGAACGGATTTTGATACAATTCGAAGAAAATCTTACACCACTTACTCCGAAATGCCATTGCTTCCTTTTCTGGATTAACAAGGTAATCAAAATATAAAGAGATCTTAGTGGAAAGAATTTTCTAAATAATTCACATGCATAAGGTTTCTACGCTATGTGATTACTATAATTAATACTGCAATTAAATTTAAAAATGCACATTTATTGCACATATAGTACTTATCTCGTATAAATGTGATATTGTTAAATCACTACTGTGAGAAACTGCAATACATATAACTATACATCTGTCAATACATTTTTTTCAGGTACATGTAGCGCGACTCATTCGTATAGTAATAGCGGAAAAAAAGTTATTTTTAATAAAAATCGTGTACTGTATTATTAATATCAGTACGATTTACAGTTCCTATGAAATAAAAAAAAAATCCTTTCCTTATTACATTTTCCTTGTGGCTTTTCCTCCCGATTAAAAGGAAAATGATATTTCAAACTGGTTTTATCTACAAAGTTTCGATTGACAATTTCACATGAATATGCCTTTGCCCTCATATGGATATTTCAAAAGCTTTTTGAATCTTTGAAAATTCTTCATAGCATATTTGACATTTTTTTTGGATTCTCTAATTCTATACTTGTATGATACCTCTTTAAATAGAATTTTCACTAGAAGGTTTCATAAAACAATTTGTGCTTATATAATATTAGAGTTAATATACGATTCTATGCATTTGAAATGTTTTTTTTTAACAGAAAATCGCAAAGTTCACATGAATAAAATTGATTTTTGTACTGATAATTTCTGAAAATTTGTTTCATTCTCGGTAGAAATAAACATTGGCTTAGATTAATTTAATAGGTTATGATAAGCTGGTGTCATCCAAGGCACATGTAATGATGGTATGACATAGCCTTCACAGTCTGTAGGGAAGTATCCATAAATAAATAAGAAATCCTATTAGTATTACCACCGACAAAAATTTATCGCGCAAAACTGTTAAGATGCGAGTCGTGGTTACATTGGCTATAGAATACTCTTGAAGATTAGAATGCATTGTTAAACTTTAAAAGATATTCGCCAATGGAATCTTTAAGGCTGCCAAAATTCAACTTGTAGAACTTACAAGAGCATGCTTGGCTTCGACACACAGGAGGTAAACAAATATACTTCGAAAAACATGCCTATATCTGAGTCATATATATCTCCTTTTCATCAGAAACCAAAAACTTTGTGAATCACCAGTATAGTACAAATGACGAAATCAGCAGCATATGAAGATTGACCGGTTGTCTCTCAATAAATGTCAGTTGCTATCACAAATGATGTTTAGCGACTCTTTTCCTAAAAAATGTTCTTACAGATAGCATTTGTATGTTTTCCACATGGATAATTTAAAGAATTAAATATCAGTTGCACAAAACAGCTAAATTATGGAGCTGGGACTTTTTGCACAAGGTGGGTGCTCGTCCAAAATTTTTCTTTCCTCAATATAACTTGGAAGTAGAAAAATTCACTCTTTACATGTATCCAGCAGCCAGAGAAATTCCAGATCTACATCCTTTTTCCTTTCTTGCTATGCAGTAATCAGAAAAACTACTCGTTTCAGTTTCTCTCCAAGAAATTGAAAGAGTCTTCCATTCGCTGCCCTGAAATGATACGAAAATTTCTTTTTAATTTTTCTAATGTTATAGGATTTTCATATTTGATAACAGCTATACTCTGATTTAATAGGTGGATTTATATTTATATCAGCTATTGCAACAGAATATGTCAAAGATTGGAAGAAAAAAATGGTTTTTCCTTTTTCAAATAGTTGACATTATTTATCGAGTTCTAACAAATACAATTTATGTGTATAAGTAACTGGATCCTCAATAACAATATTTAATGGAACGTGCATTATGTTATGTTATGTTTGTTCACCCATGTTGATGACATCTAAAATATGTTTAAAATTAGCTCACTGAAAGCGAACTCAAATATGAAATCAATTATCCTTCTATGAATAAAGTGGGTTATGGTGGCTTCCTCGGCTTCTGATTCGAAAAATCCAAAATGGAAACCAGATTCTACCGAAAAATTGCCGTGTAAGCAGATCTGGAGCACGCTAAATCCGTCGGGGATAAATGCACTTCCCCTGGTGTGGTGTAGAAGTTTGGAAAAGAGGATACCAATTCAGGTGACTTTTACGTTTTTTGACCTCTATTTATAGTTATGAGACTAGTCCCATAGTAGCCCGAGTGCTGCTTCAAAATGGGATATTAATATAATTAAACTAAATTTAATTCTTGAACAATTTAAATTTCTTTTATAATGGATGGTATATTATCTTGTATATTATTATTAATATACAAGATGCTTTAATAATACACGTAGTTTTAAATTATCAGGGAAGAAAATTGAATCATATCATAGCTACTTCGCTGATACCTGAAAATAAGAATATAATTCGTAGACTGAAATTAAATATTGAATTTCTGAAAAAACATTCTCTTGCTCTGTCCAAATAATCTGAAATAACTAATTAATTTTCGCTTTTGCCTTATTAATTTGATCTGGATGAAATGTTTGAACATATAATTGGCTCTATGTTTGTTATTATGAAATATTGCTACCGATTCACATCTGATGTATGCTGTTCATAAGTTCCAACAAAATGATTTGATACTCCAGTAATCAAAGAATTCTTGCTCAAGCGACATAGAAATCCCGATTCCATCATTTCAGACAATTTAGCTGTCGATGCTGTTATTGTTTTAACTATAAATGGGAACTCAATTCTTATTTCAAAATTATTTACACTTATTCTGAAGTTTTGTATATAATTAGCAAGCTAACTTTTTTTAGGAAAATCGCCCAAAGTTGAAGATTTAACCCACTACCAGATATGCATCAGTTCCCCATATATGATTAACATTCAGTAGAAGCCCGGCCACTCAAATCAGTTCATTACGCGTATTTTAATCTCAACTATTTTGCTTTTTATATAATTTTCTCTATCTACGCATAGCAACAGTAATTTTGAAATCAAATTTAAAAGAACATAAAGAAAAAATATGCTTTGTACAATTCTTGGATGAATCAATTCTTAGTAAAATGAATATGATTTAAATGAAGAATTTCAAAATCATTTTAGGAAGCATTTATGAAGAATATTGAATTTGAAGTAGCAGGAGATTACATAAATTCTTAATTATAGCGTGCAAAATTAATTAATTTTGTATTAAAAGAGAAGTCAAAAGAAAAAAGAAAGTATCCCAGAATCCAACCCATGTTTTTAAACATGTATCTACACTAGTTATAATTCAGAAAAGGAAAACTGGGGAAATATTTCCAAAATTCATGATAAACCAAGTGAACAAAAACGTCTGCTTACGAATGATTCTCTCATAGAATAGGGCTTGTAACATGCGATCCTCCAGTTCTAAACCACAGACTGTCCTACGCCACCACGGCTCTATTTTCTTTAAAAAATTTAGCATTTTTTTATTTATAAAAGTAATGCTATATCAGCTCAATTATTAGCATTGCAAATATCACTTGCAACTTAACAAAATTAATAAGACACACCAAATGGACAAAACCAGATATTCTATATAATTTCTAAAATTATAAAATTTATCATATTAGTAATAATAAAAACTGAGTTATTATACAACTTATCAAATCTGTTTTAAAAAGGCAAACCTTAGTAGAATTTAGGTTAGGAAAGTTTTTAAATTAAGTCATACAATGTAGCAGTTTGAAAAAAAAAAAAAAAAAATCAAGAATTTGAAGATTTGTTTCGTCGATTCTTTATTTTTAAAAATTTTTTTATTATTATTAATGGATGGATTTTAAACCTTAACCATTAAATTTAAAGTCTGTAATATAATCTAAAGATATATTCGTTTTGCTTTTTTCTTTAGAGGGATGCCATTTTAAAGAATGATAAATGTTTAATTTCAGCCGAAATACTTTTTTGTACAAGAATTTAATTTTTAATTTGCTGTAAAATATTTTTTTTTCTTCTTATCCATAATTTTAAATATGAAACTCCATAAAAAGGTTCAACATTAGGCATAACATACATTTTTAATCTATCTTGGAAATGTTATAACAATGATCGACAACTTACCTCATTTCATGTTCTTGCTTTTGAAAATCAGATAATTGGAACTATGTATATTTCTTTCAAAAGATTCCTATGTTCTATTCTGTAGTTATTTCACTGTTAGCTGAGAGCTGTTACATTTTCTGTTGTATTCTTTATTTTCTAGTTTAATAAAGAGTTTTACACTCGAGGAACAACCTCACTTCATATGGTAATGACATAGAGGTCGTGAACTCTTGCTTGGCTTCTGAATGTTCAGCTCTGCATAAGCAAATTACGCATCTTTGGTACATTGAAGACTCGAAATAAAGAAAATTTCAATCCACAGTTGAGATTTTGCCATAGAACAGCTGCAATTCTTTCGGTTGTCATAAGGTAGAATTTGTTTACTCTAATATATGTCATGGCAGTCAACATCACCATGATTCTTTGCTGTCCAGTAGCAAAAGTAATTTCATAGCAGCCTGGATAGCAGAAAATGCAGTTCTTTGTTTTCGGGGGAAAGGACAATTTAGCAATCCATGCTTTACTTGATATGTAAGGGACGAACAGTAGGCAGACTGAAGGCTTTGAAACAAAGAACTTCCGAGCACCAAGGTGTCATAAAACTGTTTATGTTCATTCTGATGTAAGACGATTTGTTAAAATAGCGTAGAAGTCATAGTCGTTCAGATGTAATCTTCAGAAAATCTTTCAGTTTGTATTTCAAAATGATTTACATTTTAACAGGATAATGAAAGTATAAAAAGATCTTCTTCGAAGAAGCTTTTTTAGATAAGTCACATATATAAGTTTTCTCCTCTTTATGAATACTGTATTTAATACTCCAATTAAATTTTAAAAAATACATAGTTTTGGTTTTATGTAGTACTACTTACCTATATGCCTGACAGTGCTTGTTTTTGTCATCACTCTGAGAAACAACACTACATCTTTTATATTAATATCAATACTTATGTCCATGGAGCACGCTTCTTTGGTACAGGAACAAGAAAGAAAGATTTTAAGAGAATTTATAATACTTACACGCTCAGAGGTCACATTGTTTAAAAATTTGTTTTAAACCATTTAATAATAATTATTTTAAAATACAAGAACAAAATAAAATACAATGAGAACAAATTTGATGCAGTTATGCAATCGGTCACCAACTACCAGTCTATTGATTTTATGTTCGCTATTAAAGCTCTTTTCCGTATACAGGAGACAGCTTCACATTGCCATGCCTGTAATCAATTTAGCTACTGGACAGTTCAATAAGAAAAAAACCCATCAAATTTATGATGTATAAATTTAACACATTTTTCAGATTTTATTTTTACAATGCCTAAAAAATACAGATGAAAAAAAGGATTTTGATTTACTAGGTTTTCTTGGGAACAAACTTAAACCTAAAGACTGAGAAATTGTAAAGGTAACCTTAATCAATTACTACGCAAAATTGAAATAACTTAAATCCATTGCGTAACCGATTAAATTAATTAGGAGAACGGAAGGAAAGTAATTAATTTCGAAAAATGTAGAATTAGAATTTTTTTAAAGCACTATTACTCAACAAAACAAAACAAAAAAAAATGTAGCGTAAAATCTGCATATTGTAATTGGTTTTCAATTGTTTAACTGCATCTGAATATGTAATTAGTGCAGAGCTGGATTATTATACAGGCAAAGTAGACAACTGACTAAGGGCTCTGCAACTTTAGGTTTCTCGAAACCTTGAATCTTTTAACAACATCAATTCTAATTAATTATCTTTTGTAAATTTTATTTTATGCTGCTTTGTAATTCTCAAAGAAAAAAGCTGCTTTTTTAATTTACAAAATACATTCGATCCTATAATTAAAAAGAATTTAGATTGTGTTAAAATGTTTTGCCATTTTTTTACTATTTTAAATAAAATTACTTTTAAATTTAAATTTTGAGATGAAATCAAATCACTTGAAAGGGATCCGAAATGTAACTATGTCAAAATTTGCTGTGTAATATTACTTATGTATAAATTACTTAAGTTCAATGAAAATATATCTGATTTCCGAATTTAGAGGGGGGGGGGGGGCAAAGGAGTTCCCAGACTTTCATTATCTAAATTTCCTTAAAGGACTTAATCCGGCTCTGCACTATTGTCACATCACACACACACACACACACAAAAAAAAACATAGAACTACTCACCGAAAAAGGAATAGTTAAATTGGGAAATAAGGAATAAAAGGCAAAATTATTTTTTGCATTACAGAGTTTTCTGTTGTACATTGAAATATGAGATTAATTAAACAGCATTTTCGGTTTTTTACATACCATAAAACAAATACCAGCAATTTTATTTTCCTTTTTCGTCCGTAGTTTCTTTTATTAAACAAAACCTTCCTTTGAACAATACGTAGCACAACCATATACAATTGCATTCGTTTAATTTGAATTTTAAAAATTTGAATAAGTAATAAAGGAGTTTCTTTTTGCACTGAAGGCATAAAACATGAAAATTTTAAAAATTTATTTAAATATTAGTGTTTGTTTAAAATTTAAAAACAATTAAAATTTTGATTACTTTCCCTTTATATTTTAAATTTTAATTATCCCTTATGTCGATATTCAGCAGAAAACTGCGGTTCAAAAAATATTCGTATGTATTAGGCTTATTCCTAAAGTCTCCTAATATGATATTCAAAGAGTATCAGGAGAATCAAATCATATTTTTTAAGAAATTAAAAATCCTCAAGAAAATTTAAACATTAACAATTATATGGTTAGATTAATTTTAAAAAAAATATTTTTCTTTAAAGATTTCTTTTACTATAAACAAAAACAGTCACATATCGGCGCTCTGATGCACCGATGTAAAAAAGCATTTTTCCTACAAAAAAAATTTGTCATTTTTTAAGTATTGGAGTTTTATTAATTATATCTCTTCATTTAAAAGTTTTAATGTATAAATTTTCTGGGACTGCTTATAAAATATAAATTAACTATTGGAAATTGATTAATTTTCCCATTAGATATTTCTCTAAAATTCCTCAGAAACAGCATGAAGGATTAAGCAGTTATTTTTAGCATCGAGAACTGCGTAAATTCTACTCATTCATTCATAATCCTACATCTCATTTAACCTTCTTCTTGAATATAACACAATATTTATTACCTCTTAATAACAAAATCATTCACACTCATTATAATAAGAAAGATAATAATAAACAAAGCAATTATGTTAAAAACAACAATAACACCAAAAACTCTTCTCCAGTAATTCACTCTTCTCCAGTTTTTGCCATATATATCAAGCTGGTCTATTGTTCTATGGCAAAAATTAGGATTCCTTCCACTTTCGCATGCTACTTCTGCCAAACATATCATGAGTCAGACTCGTTAATCAGCCGAATCTTCTACTGAATCCACACTGGAACCAACGATTCCAGTGTGGATTCCAATATTCCTCTCCAGGTGATTAAAGTTCGGTTTATTTATGAGGATTAATTCATCTTTCTCGTATGTATTTCTGTAAAATCCTCCAGTTATAAACGCAATCATCTGTCTTAAAAAGGCCAGAAAATTAAAATCGCATTTCTGTCTTCAATATTTCATTCAGTTTCTCCTTCGGCGAGTGAAAATATCAACTTCTAATAGATCTACAAGAACAACAGCAATAATTTGCATTAAGGTATGAAAAGCGACATAAAAGATGAAAATAAAAAGAATAGCCGCCATCACAGCAAGAGCAAAGAATGTGTCACTCATTTTTTTTCACCGGCTTTAGTTGTTTTTTATTAATTGGTCAATAATCTTAGTAAAGAGCAAAAAATTGGAATCTTGAAATCTTCACGAGTTTTCCTCTATCCGATTTCTTAATGTGAACTCGATGTTACCGTGCTGGACCTTCTACTCAACTTGAGCTTCCAATCAACGAGTTTTCTAATCTGGAGATCAAAATTGCTCCCGCTGTCCAGGACTTTTTTGAATTCCTGCAAAATAGAATTGGAAAAACTATTTCTTTTCAGAATACATCGATGCATCTTGGACATGAAAACAAAATTTTATTCCCCTTTTCTCATAATAATAGTAACAACTGAATATTTAAAAAGGATTTATTGGCGAAAGTAGTTGTAAGTTATGCTGCAGATAAAAATCGTGAAACCTTCAATCAAAATTACCGTTTCATGCCATATGCGATATGTTTTGACACATCTTTCAATTTTCAGGCTGATCTAATTATTACGAAATATATAATTATTTCTCTGGTTTCATCTGCTGATCGAAATCATTGGTATTCTTTCAGCTGAATATCAGTCATTCGCAAAAGTAATATGAAAATAAATAATAAATAAAAGAAAGAGAGAGTTTTCAGGCAAACATCGTGTTGCGGCTATCAAGGTTTTGATATATAAAAAAAGAGTTACAGAAATGTGTTATTACTTAAGCAGACAAATAATTAAAATACAACAGAATGAACATATAAATAATTTGGAAACATGCTGCCGAAATTGGTGCCAAATGTTCCCAATAGGACTCTAATGCTAATGTTGATGCTTAAAAACTCCATTGTGGACGTAAATGCAAAGAATTACGACTGCGAATAAGATATATTCCTCTCAGAAGAAGAGACTACATAAAACCTGCAGTTAGCATCAATGAAATTTAAAAATCTAAATACTTCCTCTAACTCTGAATTTTTAAAAACTCAAAATTCATAAAGTAAGTGTCGAGCCCATCAAACCATTTCTTACAGAAAAGGATAAAAACAGAGTTTCGCAGCCGAAGGAATCCTATCTACAAGCTTAAAATGCAATAACAAAATTATTGAAAAATCTGCCTCAAAAATAAATATAAAAATTTGGAGTAATATTTACAATTTATTTCTGAATTTAATCTAGATTTTGATATTATAACTATTTCTTTCATTGTATATTTTGTTCTGCTACTATTATTAGGGACTAATTAAAGTAATCAACTACTACTATTATTATGGGAGAAAAGAAGTATTAGAAATACGATGATAATTAATATTATCACCAAAAATTTACTGTCACTTCCGAAATACAAGAAGATCATAATTAACCAATTAATTGTTTCGCCCTCTTCGAAAAAAGCATATCTAAATTGTCATAAACATAGATATATAAATATAATAAATAATTAATTATAAATATAATAATTAAGCAGTTATTTTATATATGTAATAATTGCCAATGAATAAACTCGTCACAACGCAAAAAGTTGTACTTTTCCCATGACGAGTATACTCGTCAAAAACAGTTAAGGATTCTATGAATTAAATTATTTTTCCTTAAGAGCCAATTGATTATTCAGTCAACATGTAATAAAAGTAGTTTTAAAAGCAAAAAAACCTCCAATTAAAAACAAAGCACATTTTATTTTTGTTTTTTTATGTTTAAATTATTCTACTGAAAGGAACATTCTAATAAAACTGTTGGAGTTATTACCTTTTAATGAAGATGAAGTTTTCTTTCTCACAGCAATTATCAAAATAGCCAATAGGAGTGCAGAATATAAAGAAATTTTTGAAAAAATCAGTGCTGAAATCACGACACAGAAACAATCTGAAATCAAAAGAACGATTCTCGCTTATATGCATTTCAGAGCATGTAGAAACGAATACTGCAATAATAATAATAATTTTATTAAACACAGTTTGTAAAAGTACACTTTTATTGCTAACTAAAAAGTGGAAATAAACTTCAGCTTCTTTATTATTATCTTTTTTGATGCTTAATTTATTAATTATCATTTTAATTATTCTTCCTTTTCTATTTAATTGAGGAATCAATTTGTTCTTAAATCCCCTTCTAGGAGTCACCCCTCTTTTATGATTAAAATGTAACTAAATCTCTTGAATAAATTATAATTAAGTTCTGAAAATATTTTTTAAAAAGTATTTCTTAGCGAGGTTGTCTAAGCCTAAAAAAAATTTCCTAATTCCAGAATATTAGGAAGCGAATGAAAATCGAATTGAAAATTTCATTGCTAATCATAAAAAAATCAGACGGAAAGAAATATCATGGATGAATATATCTGGGCCCCTGAGGCGACTAGATGATAAAAGGCTGTTGATAACAGGGGTGATTACATTATTGATTAAAAATAAAACTTGGTAAAAATTTGTCTATTTGAATTTAATGTAGAAAAATGACATTCCTTTCTGGCCCCCCAGCATTAGCATTGCATATATCATTCGTATCTCACCCAAATACATAAAATACATCAAATCAACACAAAGGTCCGCCTACGGTTGAGTCTTTAATGGAATCGGGCTTGCAACACGCGATCCTCCAGATCTAAACCAGAGACTGTCCTACGCCACCATGGTTCTATTTTATTATCAGAGTTCGCCTACTATTTGTTTTTTTACTTATATAAAAATAATGCCATAATATTTCAGTTATTAAATTACAAGTATCACTTGTAACTTAACAAAATAAATAAGATACACCAAAAGACAAAAGCAGATATTCCTCGTAATTTTAAAAATTAGGGAATTTATCATAGTAGCAATAATAAAAACTGAAGTTATTATAAAACTTATCAATGCTATTTTTAAAATATAAAATTTACTTGCAACTAGATTAGGATCAATTTTAAATTAAGTCATTAACAGCGTTTTGAAAAAAAAAAAAAGCAGAAGAAAAGAATTTATAGATTTGTTTCACCGATTCTTTTTATTACTATTTTTCTATCGAATGATTAATTTTACTCTTTGCTCAAGAAGTATTCCATTTTGATAATAATAAGTGTTAAATTTCTGCCTAAATCATTTTTTGCACAAGAATTTATATTTTAATTTACTGTTAAATATTTCTTTTCTTCTTATCCATAACTCAAGAAATGAAACTCCATAAAAAGGTTCAACATTAGGCATAACATACATTTTTAGCATTTCTACGAAATTTTATAACAATTTACCTCATTTGATGCTCTTGCCTTTGAAAATCAGTTAGTTGAGACTTTGTACACAAGTAAATCTCATTCAAAAGATTCTTAAGTTCTTTTATGAAATTACTTTACTGCACGCTGAGAACTGTTGCATTTTCTGTCTTATTCTTTCTTTTTTAGTTTAGCAGTTTTACTCTCGGGGGCAACCTCCCTTCATAGGATAATGACATGGAGTTCGTGTACTCTTGGTTGGGTTCCGAATGTTTGGCTTTGCATAAGTAAATTACGCTTCTTCGTTAGAATAAATACTCGAAATAAAGAAATTTCGATCTAAAGTTGAGATTTTGTTGTGGAACAGCTTCAACTCTATTGACTGTCATAAAGTAGAATTCGTTTATTCTAATATATGTTGTGACAGTCAACTTCGCCATGATTCTCCCGTGGTCAGCAACGGGAGTAACTTCGTACCAACCGGGGAACCAGCAAATGCAGTTCTTCTTTGCTGCAGAAAAAGGACTATTCAGTGAACCATGCTTTACTTGACCAAAAAGTGAGGATTCGTGACAGATAGCAAACTTTCAAACAGAGAACTTCCAAGAATCAAGATGTCTTGAAAATATATTCACTCTTATGTAATAAGATTCGTAAAGTAGCGTTGAATTCATAGAAAGGAATTCTGATATAATTATGAGAATTTTTCACTTTGTACTTCAAACTGACATTGATTCTGTTTCAAGATCAACACGACAATGAAGGTATTAAAAAGTGTTTCGAAGAAGCCTTTATAAATAATTCAGATATATTAGATTTCTCCTCTGTATAAATACCCTAATTAATGCTCTAATTGAATTGAAAAAATGTATCCTAATGTTGCATGTGGTACTTCTTCCTTATAAATATGATAATGTCCGAGAAACTGCGCTACATGCATAATTACATTTTTCAGGTATATGTATATCAGGTATATCAGTCCTTACATTTTTCAGGTATATTTCAGGTATATCAGTCCTTTGGTATAAGAATAAGAAAAGTGTTTTAATTGCATTTTTAAGAAAATTCCTTTACTGCATTATTCACATGTGCACGAGTTTTAGTTCACATGAACATACAAAAGCAGTTTTAAATAATAATTTTTCAAGAATAATGCATTATACATTTACAAGTCGTGTCATTCCAATGAAAAGTAAAATTATTTTTCAAGCGAGTTTTTTCTCCAAATTTTGGATTGAAACTTTCACATGAATTTGGCATTTACAATACATATTTTGCATTTACAATTATACATTTTATATTTATAATACTATTGATTTGAGTTATCACACGATTGTAGGCAGTTGAAGTGAATATTCTACAGATACATGAAAATAAATTTCAGGCGATGAAAATTGATTTTTTTTTTAGTATGCTTACAGAGAATTTGTTAATACCTTGTTTATGTATGGTTTTTACACAGCTAAAAAGACTGTTTCTCATTGTTAATCCAATACTTGTTAAAATTGATGATTGCCGAATAAAAACTTACTAATATTTAAGAGTACAATTTAATCGATAATAATTAAGCTATTTGAACAAAACCTCAATCGTGTTGATCAACATCGCCATGTTCAATCCTTGACAAGCTGTTGAAGTAACTCTGTTAAAACCTGGATATCAACGAATACAATTTTTCACTTTAACAGAAAAAAGACTATTCAGATTTCCATGCTTTACCTTGATCAGCAAGTGGCGAATCCGAAGTCTTTCGAATAGCAAGATGTCGTGATTATAATTACGTTAATTCTGATGTAACAAGATTTGCCAGATAAACGTCGAAGTTATGCAAAGTAATTCTGATATAATTCGGAGAAAATCCTACACCACTTACTTCGAAATGTCATTGTTTCCTTTATAAGATAAACATGATAATTAATGTATAAAGGAATCTTAGTTGAAAAGCATTTCTAAATAATTCACATACCAAAGGCTTCTCATCTATATGAATAATATATTAACCCTTAACTGGGGACGTGCGGTCTGTGAGACCACTAGCGATGGATTTTCTATCACCCCTATTCTATTTTTAGCTCAATTGAATGGATTGACCCTGTAGCTTCCTTTTTTGTGACCTTCAATACACGTGCAATACTTTTTCATCCGATTTCAGCGGATGCTTTTTAAAATAATTCAATTATTTCTTCGAGCGCGGTCTCTAAGACCGCATCTCCCTGTTAGTGTCCCAGTGAGAAACAAGGCTTAGAAAATGGCGTTAAATGGCTCGAAATATCATCCAGTTTACTGATCCTATTATGAAACAGTGTTCCAGACACTTTTAATGAAGCTGAAAGTGATTTTAGTGATAAGGATAATTGTACAGAAGAGTTTTGCGATGAAAGGTCGTTTCAACTGATTCTGATATGTATGCTCAAACATAATCAATTTTTCTGGTGATAATGTATTTTGAAAAATTCATAAAATATATTAATATACCAAGAGATATATATACAGAATTTATAGGTTGATTTTCATACTAGTTCTTAACTTGTATGTCTAAAATGCCCTGAAAACCGTATTATGAAAGTCACAGAAGCCGATTAAAAAACAGCCAATTTTACCCATTGTCATTTTTTTTTATTTTTCATATAATTGTTGAATTTTACATTATATTGTCTTCTATATACCTTCATATACTGTAAAAATAAATATGATTTAAAAATAAAAAGTAATATGCTTTTTCAAGAATATTATTTATTGTAACATTTAATTTGAGAAGAAAATGTATGTTCCAACACATTTACTTTTTTCAATGACAATATATCTTGAAAAATTTCTAAAACATATCTATATATCAAGAAAAATATCTGCAAAATATAATGGCAGTTTTTCATACTAATACATTCATCAGAAAATTTAATTTGAGCCTAAATGAAATGAGGTCACGCAGACCGCTCCTCCCCAGTTAAGTCCTAAAATTTCACTTCCCCAGTTAAGGGTTAATAATATATTAATATTCTAATGAAATTTAAAAAATTCATACTTATAGTATTACTTTCGTATAAGAATGATAGTGATTGGTAAATCACTACTGTGATAATCTACACTACATAAATCTATTCATCTATCAATACATTTTTCATATGCATGTAGCGCTCCTCTTTGGTAGAGGAATAAGAAAAAAAAAAGGATTTTAATAGCATTTCTAACGAAAATCCTGTTTTGAAGTATATGCATATATACGATTTTTAGTTCTATGAACATGCAAAATCTTTTTAAATTATAATTTTTTAAGAATGGTTGATTATACATTTCCCAGTTATATGACGTTTTACCCCAATGAAAGGGAAAATTATATTTCAAACTGATTTTATGTACGAAGTTTTCATTGAAAATTTCAAATGAATGTGCCGTATGAAGATATATGAAGATTCCGACAATGTCCCAGAAGTTCACACTTCCAGTATATACTTATTTGTATATGCTACTTCTGTCACATAAGTACGATAGTGCTGCTTTAAATCACCACTTTCAGAAACTACAATACATGTAGCTACACATTTATAACTACATTTTTCAGGCACACTAAGTACGCCTCTTGGTACCGCAATAAGTAAAAAAATCCTTTTCAAATTATAATTTTGTAAGAATTATTTATGATACACTTACCAGTCGTGTGGCTTTTCGTCCCAATTAAAAGGAAACTGATATTTCAAACTGGTTTTATCTTCAAAGTTTCATTGAAAATTTCACAGGAATATGTCTTTCCTCTCATTTGGATCTTATAAAAGATTTTTAAAGTTTTTTTTCTTTGAAAATTCTTTACAGTATATTTTACATACTTTCGATTCTTTAATTCAATGCTTTTTTTAAATAGAAATTTCATTAGAAGTTTTCACAGTACATTTTGTGCTTACATTATATTTGAGCTCATATACGATTGCATTCATTTGAAATAGATTTTACAGAAAATCGCAAAGTTCACTTGAATAAAATTGATTTTTCATAGTATGCATACAGAGAATTTGTTAATATCTTGTTTATGATTTTTAAAGAACTAAAAGAAATCTCTTTTCATCATTAACACTAGATTTGTTAATATTGATGTCCTCTAAATAACAACTAACTGAAATTTAAAGAATATGGTTTGCAGTTATTCGAGACAAATTTTTTTTATAATGTGCCTCAAAATGCACTGATAATTTCTGAAAAACTTGTTTCAGTCTTGGTAGAATTATTCATTGGATTTGATTAATTCAGTAAGTCCTTTTAAGCTCGTCGCAGGCGAAGCAGAGGTATAATATTACATAGCCAACATAGGCTGAAGGAAAGTAACCATATTGAAGAAAAAAATCCCATTAGCATTACCACCGACAAAATTCCATCTGGCCAAACTTTTAAAGAGTGAGTCATAGGTACAATGATTAAAGCTTTATCTTCAATATCAGAATACATCTTTAAACTTTAAATAATTTTCACAAAAGGAATCTTTAAAGCTGCCATAAATTGAATTTTAAGACATACAAGAGCATGCTTGGCTTCGACACACAGGAGAAAAATAAATATTCCTCCAAAATTATGCCAGAATAGATAATTAATGCTTTTTTAAGGAGTTCTCAATTTTAATCAGCTTATGTATATCTGAGTTATCTATATCTGAGTTATATATATCCTTTTCATCAGAAACCAAACACTTTGAGACTCCCCAGTATATTCCAATTAACGAAAGCAGCTGCAGATGAAAATTTACTAGTTGTTTCTCAATAAACTTCAGTTGCCTTTAGCGACTCTTTTTCTAAACGAACTTTTGTTCCTACTGATGGATTTGTATGTTTTTCCACATAGATAATTCAGTATCAAATACACAAAACAACCAAGATATGAAGCTGAAAGGCATCCCACAAAGTGGCAGTTCGTCCAAAATTCTTGTTGGTTCTCGATATAACTCGAACTCGAAATAATACTTTGAAAATGTACTCCTTACATCGATCCAGAAGCCAGAAAATTCTAGATATACATCTTCTTTCCTTTCTTGCAGTGTAGGGACCAGAAAAGATGCCTCGTTTCAGTTTCTCTCCAAGAAACTGATATAGCCTTCCACTCACTTCCCCTGAAATGATGTGAAAATTCTTTCTTAATTTTTCTATTGTTATAGAATTTTGATATTTGATAAAGACATACTCTGATGACTTTATATTTATGTCACCTACTGCAACAGAATATGTCAAATTTTGGAAGAACAAAAAAAGGTATTTCGTTTTTCAAATAGTCTACATTATTTATTGACTTCAAATAAAGCCAGTTTAGGTGTATAATTAGTTGGCATCTCAATAACAATATTTAATAGAACGTACATTATGTTACGTTATGTTTGTTCACCCATATTGATGACATCTAAAATATGTTTAAGATTAACTTAGTGAAATTGAACTCAAATATGAAATCCATTACCCTTCTCTGAATAAAGTGGGTTGAAGTGGCTTGTTGGCAAAGTCTCGGCTTCGGACCTGGAGGAATCTAGAATGGAAACCAGATTTCCATTGAAAAATTGTCGTTTAGGCAGGTCTGGAGCACGCTAAATTCGTTGGGGATAAATGTTCTCCAACAAGTGTGGTATGGAAGTTTGTAGAAGGAGATGCCAATTCGGATATCTTTCTCGTCATCTGACCTCTATTTATAGTTATGAAATTCATCCCCTAGTAATTCCTTCAAAACTGTTCTTTAATATAATTAAACTAAACTTAATTCTTGTACAAATTAAAATTTCTTTAATAATAGAACACTGTTATTATGAATCTACAAAATGCTTTGATAATGCATATGTTTTGAAATTAAGAGAAAAGAAAATTGAATCATATTATATCTATTTCACTGATGCTTGGAAATAAGAATATAATTTGGTGACTGAAAATTAATATTGCAATTGTGAAGAAACATTCTCTTGCCGTGTCCAAATAATGTGAAATGCAATTCCAAACTCAAATTCTGTTACCTTTAATGTATGCCTCATTCCTTTAAATTTCATGAGAATTATGAGCATATAATTGGCTCCATATTTTTTTATTATAAAATATTGCTACCGATTCGCATCTGATATATGCTTCTCATTAGTTTTCTTACCCAATGATGAGGAGCGAGAAAAGAAAAAAAAAATATTTTTCATAACTGCAAATTCTATGCACTGTGCCTATGAGTGACGCTCAGCAAGCTTTGAAATATTTCTCACTGTGAAATGGAAAATCGTCGATCGCGACGCAAACACATGAATATATTGTAAAATAAAATCCAAAGTAGAAAATCCTTAAACAAGACTGAAGATAATTACATTTAACAAAGAGGAGTAAAATTAGGATAAAAACGGAAAACTCGGGGGGGTTTTCTGGGAGCAGCTTGATTTCCGTTCAAGAATTGAACTCTTGTGACTCAGATATCCCATGAAATTGAGGTTTTGGAAGATAAAAGTTAATATACACAATACGAAAAAAGCAAAATATCAGTAATTAAGAAAGTCGTAGAAACAAAATTACAAATTTAATAAAAGAAATATTTAAAAAATTCAGACATCAAAATCCAAAAAATTGAATATTTGAAAAAAAATTAAATGCAGAAATGATAAAATACCAATATTTAAAAATTTTAACATCAATCTATATGGAAAGAATTAAAAATCGATATATAAATTTAGTAAAAGCACCAAAATTGTAGAAATTCCTAAAATCAAATTACAAACTAAACATACAATATGAAATTAATTATTCTCTAAAAAACTAAGTAAATTTGTATAAAAACTAAAAGGAGAAGACATAACTTATTTCTGAACACATTTGAAATAGATTTCTTGGGATTTTCGGTTAACAAGGGTTTAATTCTTGGACAAAAGTCAGACCCCGTAGAGAAAAATGTCAATGGTTTGAATTCCTGCTTGCAGGTGAAACTAAAGTCTTCAGGCAGAATTCCCTCTTTTCTATATTTTCCCATTTTTATTTTAATTTTGTTCCTTTTTAATAAAATATAATGATCTTCTTTCTTATTTAATGTTTTTATAATTTGGATAATTTCATTTATTATTTCGATATAGCAGCATTGGCATACTCTAAATGCAATGTTTTCCTCAAAAATTAATATTTTTAACCAGAAAATATTTTCTTATGAAATTAGTTTCATAAATTTTACTTTCAGTTTTATTTGCTTTATTTATATTATAAAACTGACGCCTACAGGATGTTTCGAAATAAATGTATTCATTTATGTGACTTATAAATGTTAAACCACTAGGAAAAGTAGTGTATTTTTGTAAAAAAATTATGTAAACTATGATTTTCGGCGATTTTGAATTCATATGCACATTTATATACAAACTGACAGATAGATAACCCAATGATTGATCCAAAATTTATTACTCATCTAAAATTCTAAATATTAAACCATATGAGAAACGTTATTTGCCTTTCACGATTTACTGCATTTGTGTACTGCATTACTGCCAATGGATGGGTAATATACATTTTTTTTTCTTTACTCAAGAATCTTTAACAAATGGAGGTCTCAAAATATGACCATCCAAATTTTTTGACAATTACAATACTTTCTCCTTTTATATTTCTTATAGAATAAAATAAAGAAAATAATCTCAAAACTTAACACAGGAATCTCCAGGCTAAAAGTTTCTAACTAAACAAATTTTAGTATTAACAGAACAATATTTATTTAAAAAGGTAGTTAACAAAAAATCCAATCATAAGCAATTTTTTTGCAGTTTGAATAAGCTATAATTTATTTACAAGCAATTATTTATTAACCTTTTGAATGTTATGGTTGCATGTAGGGACCCAGCAAAACCCATCGGTATGGACTATGGATGAATATATGCATGTGGCGCAAGCGATCAGTTCAATCCTCAGCAATCACAGCTGCCGGCTGCACGCATATCACGCAATACGGTTCAACCATCAATGGTTAAGCTGTTTTTTGCACTATCAAATTCTATCCGTCTAAATTTTAATCACTTGATCATCCGATAGTCCAGATATATATAGTATCCTGTAGTTTAGGATACCATCGTACTATAGTCTACACACAGACACTTAAGTATAATATTTGGCGCAAAATTAACTTGGGAACAGTGAACAGTGTATTGAACGAAATGACGACATCGTTTCTCTTAAAAATCATTTCCCGATGGATTAGAATTTCGAGCAGAAACAAATTTCTACTTTGTAAGTTTATCTGAAGAACAAGTTTTACGTTTTTTCAATGTTTACATTTCATGTTGGAGCTCGACCGTTTGCCATACAGCTACCAAAGTTAGCACATATGTACTATGGAAAGTCGGAATGTGAAACACGGAGAAATATTTTTAAAAACTTTAATAAGAATTTTATTAGTTAAAAATAAGCAAAATGTTGAAGTTTTTTCACCGTAACTTCCCCAAATATTACATTACAAAAATAATTTTCATATCATCTAAAAATTCAAAAAATTACTTTTTAAATAATACCAATTTATTAGTCGTGAAAATTTTTCTGAAATAAGGCAATTTATTCTCATTTTTTAAAAATTTATTTTTCAACTATAAGAACTAACTACTTTTATTCTAACTACTTCTACTTTTCCAACTACTTTTATTCTAACTACTTCTACTTTTCCAACTACTTTTATTTATTTTTCAACTATAAGAACTAACTACTTTTATTCTAACTACTTCTACTTTCCCAACTACTTTTATTTATTTCCCAACAACACTGTTGGCCAGAAATTTAAACCGTTTTCATTGTTTCATCAAATATTTGATCGTATGATTTTCTTCAAATGTTGGAAGCTAAGGAAGAAGGTTTCTTTTTAGTATCTGTGCAGTTTGTTACATGACGAACAAAAAGTGGATTTACAATACAGCAAATGTTAAAAGAGAAAAGAACTATAGTCTTTCTAATAATTCTATGACATCCTGGAACTGGTCTCCATTAGGAACTTTCATGTATACAATAAACAGAATCTATATTAGATTATTAAATTACAATCCCCAAGCTCTCTCCTTTTTAATTTCAGATAGCTATAGACTTAAAAGAGGTGTATGGGTAAAATAAGTTTATGTAATACACAATGTGAATATTTAATGCGTTACCTAGAGAACTTCATCCGAAATTGGCGTTTTTATCTCGAAAATGGTATGAGATAGAATAAAATAGTCAGTTACAATAAACAATACTTAATCAGTTTAGTGCGAAAAGATTCACATGTGCACTTTAATATTAAGAATAGAACACATGAAATGAGCATTTGTTTTCAAAGTTATGACGTCTGTGATAAATTGTTCGGCTCTCATAAACCACATTTGTAAAATTCTCAACGAATCAGGTACTCATCAGTACCAGGCAAAACCTTTTCATGCACTACTGATAAAAGAGTCTATGCGTGAAGTAATTTTATCAGGAATCACCTCATAGTTCTACTATCTTTCCTCCTCCATCAATCGCAATTTTTTCTCAATTGCTTATTTTCATCTGCTGTCCCTTTACATTATCGGGACTTCCGAGATTTTAATACTTTTGTTCTTATCTTGAGGATAATTAACTCAACTCATTTTAAATTAATCTTTTCATATTTTTACTTTCTCACATACGAAGTTTGTATAGAGAAAGTATAACCAATATATAAGTATAACCAATTCAAACTTCAGATTTTATCGTATCTTTTTACATTTCAACCCTTCCTGACTTCCAAAAACATATTTTTGACTTTATTATTATTTGTTTGCGAACATGATAACACAAAAGCACTTAATGTGAGACAGATGAAATTTGGTACGCGCACTTATGACCACATTTGTAGACTTTTGTAAAATTTTGAAGGAAACACATTCAGTGGAAATCCATCTATTTAACTGTTCAAATACAGCTAAACATGATATCTTCAAAACGTAAAGAGCTAGATAAACCAAATTTTCTAAGCATGTTTAGCATCTCAAATGTAGATTCTTATCAAATTTTGTACCAAATTTGTCAAAGAGTTGACCGTCTGTCTATCTCTACTTCGGAATGCATGTAAATAACTTATAAACGCAATGAATTCTGGCAATGAAATTTGGTATGTGATCTTGTGAACACAACTGTAGTTCCATGTCAAATTTTGGTTACAATCCTTCTGCAAAAAGACATCCAAAATATATATTCGCACGATAGTTTTAGTAAAAATGCTAGACCCACACCAAAGTAATCGTAACTAGTGTTCGCCAATGCCTTGCAAGGTATTCGGGGCATTCCTTACCCAAAGTCTACAATTTTATGATGGGGAGGGGGGGAGGGATGAGACCATTATTGGAGAATAAGCTAGAAAGTTTCGGGGAGACCACTTCGTTTAATAACTGTGCACAATTATTTTATTAGGTCAGTAGCTTTTCTTTCGTAATATATTATTTTCGTATTGGCTTTATATGGTTTGTTTCGTATTGGCTTTATATGTTTGTGTTGTGGTTTGTTGCCTTTTAGTTTGCTTTGAGCGTATTTTAATGACTTTTAAGAAGTAATGGACTGTGGATGTTAGGCGGAACGCTGCTTACACATTACCCCCCTCCCTAGATGTGTAATTAAGACAATTTAAAATACGGGGGCTGTCTCTTTTTAAAATCTGACGAATAATCTTGAAACTTTGTAGCTCTTGTATCTAAAAAATCCAGGCATGACTGTGAACTTTTGAAAACTATACTACACTAAGAATTTTGGGCTTTGATATTAAACTCGAAGATTTAATTTTTTTTAAACTCATTTAATTTAAAATAATTTTAAATCTAAACTGTTGGCTCCATAATCATTTAAAGCATAACTCGTAATTGAAAATTCATATTTAGGAACTTCAGTTTGACATCGCTGGAAGTTAAATCTTAAGAGTTTCTAACCACAACACTTAACTTTGAGACCTAATCTTTTGAGCTTCTGTATATTTTAAAAATTCCTCTTAACTCAAAATTTTCAACTCGATTTATTTTAAAACCAATTAAAATTTTGAAACAAACTGGACTAAGAAATGAGATAGCGATATGATATTTCAACAAATCATCCCGGGTTTGCCACTAATGACCAACTGGGCAGTTAAGTTCATTGCATTAATTAGACAATAAAAGATTTATATAAAAGTTAACTTTACCAATTGTTCTCCTTTGGGGAACTCCACTTGTATGTTCCTTTAACTTTTACCTATAAAGAAAAGAAAAAACAATTAAAACACATCTAAATTAAATTTCATAACTTAAGGAGGATTAGATAGCGATTAATGGGACGAGAGAGTGGTCCTTAATTGTAATATAGTTTAATAAACTTAAAAATAACACCACGGATTCTGTTCTTCATCGCTCCCCCTGATGACTGGTCCAGAAATGGCTCCACAATACTAAAACTAGTCAAATAATCACTCGAAAAGTAGGCGTAATGGGAAAATATAATAATTAAATTCTTTCTAGCTTAGAATATATGTAAAATTAACTAAATATTATGTTAATATTAGACAGACCTAACTGACCTCACAAGGCTAATTCCGGCCTCAGATACAGCTCATCAACACTTACGTAAAGTTTTTTTTTTTTTTTTTCCTTAATCACCTATGGTTAGGCAATAAGCTTCTCGCCACAGAATGGGAATGGAAGATTGAAACAGTGAAATACAGTGGAAGTTTCCAAAGTGCTTTGGATCGAGCCTGGATCAGTTCAGGCCATTTGCTCCAGGTGACCAGTTACATCAATTTTCTTACGTTTTCAAAAAAGAATATGGCAATTACGGTGGATGTAGGAAAGCTAATTTGATCTATTCTCTAACATGTAAGTAGTGTAATGAATTGTCATGTTTACACTCACCATTTTATTCCGAGGAAGATAATGTTTATCAAAGCAATACAAAATGTAAACAGAAAGTTTGGATATCTATATATCCAATGCAGTAACATACGTAGATCAGAAATCCGTCTTACTATTTATTGAAAAATGGCAACAGTTAAATGTAAACAAGTCATCTTACGAACTTTCAGATATAATTTCATTGAGCACTTTTACAGTTGCATTTAATTCAACGTTTCGCTTAGCTATATAATGGAAAAGTAAAATATTTTTAGAAATGCTAAGAAAAAAATTCGTCGCCTCCCTGAAACTTCCATCCAGTCAGAGCTAAGAAATGTAAACGAAATAAAAATTCTGGGCGTCAAATAGAAAGTTTAACCAAGTGAAAAATTAGACACAACCGTCATCAGACAGTTAATCATTATGACTTGCATCGTTAAAGCATGAAATGCATTATTTCATGAAATAATTAGAAATTTTATTAAATGACTCATGTTTCAGTCTTATTAAATAACAAGGAGAAATATTAATTAATGCATTCTATTTTAATATATTAAAAATCAGTATGTTTGGCGAACTAGCTAGTCGTCGAAGGCAGCTAGATTTATGGAAAAAACTATTATAAATAAAATGCAAGTGTAAAAACAGCTGACTAATTGAAGAAAATAAAGCCTGCAGAGGGTAAATAACAGTATATTAATAGTGAGTGTGTAGTTCGTAATGTTGTAAAGCACTAATCGCTGTATGACAGAGTACTTATAAGAAATTGCCAGTTTTACCAGTCTGGAATACCGTGTGCTCATAAGTGATGGGTAATTGAATGGACTTTATTAAAAAAGATAAGGGATTCAGAATTTAGTATAAACATATTGCTTTATAATACTATTTCTTCAGTAAACTAAGTTTAAAGATGAAGACTTAATACTCATAATCTCAATGTTCTACTTTTGTAGTAAGATTAATTATTTTACACATGATTTATTAAAAAATTATATGGTAAATTATTGAATTAGTTGCATGATAAGTCTCAATGCTTCTACTGACTAAGCAGCTGCGTTTCAAACCGAGTTTTATATATATATATATGTAATTCCTTTCATTTTCTCACCATTAGCATCGCATTTAAATAAATAAAAATGCATATCGGTTGATTAAAAAAGGTGTAAGCTATGATTTTTACAGAAATGAATTTTACATAACATGGCATTTAAAAAATATCTCAGAAAAAAATCAAACATTTGAAAACAAAATATTTCGACATATTCTAAATTCATATTTAAAAAAAAACTAATTGGATTAATATAAAAATTTTAATAATAAACAAAAAAAATTAACTCGATCACATCATTCGTTACAAAGATAATTACTGTTCCGCAAATAGCGGCATTTTTTAACATTTGAGAAAAACTAAAAAAAAAATCATCACCTTTTTTTTTTTTTTTTTTTTTTTTGCTCCTTTAGTGCTCCTTAGTAATTGTCTACCAGTTGGGCAAAATTCTACTTTACGCTAATTTTTTATTTTGAAATACTTTATTGGCTTGACTACTTAATATAGAATTGTTTTTATAAAATCTCCATATTTTTTAGTTCTACAGAAACACAATAATTAAGCTGAAGCATTTTATAAAATTAGAAAACAAATTTTAAATTTTTAAATATTGATAAATTAACTTGAACAATTGTCCTTATTGCGACATAATTTCAAAATACAAACATGTTCATCTTTTCGAAAATGAATGTGTTCGGGAAAAAAAGAAAGAAAAATATAAATGGATAGTTTTTCTTCAAATAAATAGATTTATTTTTTATATTACAATATTTGCAATAATTATTTATTTTTTATATTACAATAACTTTAGCCTTTAAAATTGATAGAAATGGCGTATAATTCTTCTTATCTTTTTTTTTTTTTTTACGATTTTTGAAAAATAATGTTAGAAAAATAGTTCTACGTTAATATTTAACTATCAATTTAATTATTTAATATTATTAACAGAACGATTAATGCAAGAAACTTATTCATATTTTTAAATATTTATTTTCAAAACAGACTGGATAAAATAACAATAAATCACACACATATATCGTATTGTATTGTAAGTTTTATGTTCGTATGTTACTCAAAATTTAAGTTACAGTTTTACTTGTATTTTCTTGTGTTAAAAGTAAAAAAATTTAAATAAAACCATTTCGTAGATTTTTGAAAGTTTATATTTAAATATTAAAAAGATTTATTGTTTTGCAGTTTTTAGTAATACAAGTTTTTTTTTTTTCATAAGGCTATATTTTATGTCTACTTAATTATTTAGTCTACTAAATTAAAATAATACATCATGTATCTAGGTGATAAGTATAAAATAAACTTTACCTCTTCAGGATAGGCAGAGTTTTCCGAAACACGACCGTTCAAGATCCGCTCGGCAAGGCAAATGAAATTTAATGATAAGACAGCGGACGAAACTTCAGGAAAACAAAGACATTCGATATTTTTGAGTTGTTATTGAAATACTAAAATTACATCAAAGCTTTTAGACATTAATGAACATAAACTATTATTTTCTCCTGCAGTTCTCTTTTATTTGTAAATCATCAAGCATTAAGAAATGTCTCAGGTTTCATTTCTTAACCGGACTGTATATTTCGAAATATAAAAATCCCCAAGAAAATTATGTCGAAATTTCGTTTACGAAATCCAGTTTAGCGAGCGTAATGGGCAATCAATATTTCTCTTCAAATTATTGTATTTTTCTTTCGTTATAAAATATTTACAAACCTTTTAATCAAAAGAAATTGTCAAAAATCATTGTTTGCTCCTAATTTCTTATTTGTCAAAAATCATTGTTTGCTCCTAATTTCTAACAAATAATTTATGTTTGGATTTAATTTCACTCTAGAGAAAAAAAAAAGAATATTCAGCAATAATATTTTAAGAAAGGGGATTTCCAGAATTGCGAGATAAGAAAACTGTTTCGTTTTTTGTTGTTGTTTTTCCGCTTGAAGAGTAAAGGGATAGCAAGAATTAATTATATTCCATAAAAATGGCGGCTCATTAGCTGCTCAGAAATTAAAAACGCTCCAAAGAAAAAAAAAACTATTTTACCCATAAAAAGTCTAACATCTTTCCTTTTAAAGCCATATATGAAATTTGTTCCATTTCAAACATAATAAATAACCAATATGTGATATAAATTCCTTGTAGCTTTTATCAGTAGAAAAGCTGTTCGGCTTTTATCAGTAGAAAAGCTGTTCGACTTTTATCAATAGAAAAGTGATACTGTTTCCTTCCCACACACATTTCTACCATTGCCTAATTAGCTCGATAAATCAGTAAAAAATAAGTCCAAAAATAAATACCAATGATACAATAATTGATCTGTAACGTTCATCGTTTTCCCAAATTATAGTTAATAACTTATCTCTCCTAAAAATTTTCATCTAAATATATTTTAGAAAATTACTCACGTGCCGTATTTCGAAGAGTAATCTCTAACGGAGGAAGTCTGGATATTCAATAAACCAGATATATTTCTGTCGAGGCAGCAAGAATCGAAACCGAAACTCAAAAAAGGCCAATAATTTTTTTTAAAGGAACTTTGGGATTTAAAAAAAAGAAAAAAAAAAAAAAAAGAATAGTTGACCGAACTCTAAGCTATGTCTGCTTACTCCAACTGAAAGGCCTCTAAATTCAAAGAGAGTAAGGGTTGCTTTTGGTCTGTTCAGAGCACTTTCATGAGCTGCTCAATGAATAGCCCGAGTTGTATTTCTCCAGTTTGTCGATTCATTTTCTGTCTTATTTTTATATTTTAATTACTTTCTTTCCTTTTTTATTTGATCATCGGACTTTCAGAGTGAACAAAGTCAGTAAAACACATTCAACTTTCAGTGGGAAAATAAGCAAATTCAATAAAAAAAATGAAACAGTAACTTTTCAAAAGGATTTCAGATAAGGTTTGCAACTTTACAGCCGTAATAGACGAGTCACTACTCTCATACCAGTAGTACCAGAAGTATGTGAATAAGATGCCATATAAATAATAAGGTCCACGTTTCCCTATTGAGTAGAGCTCTTGAGAATGATTGGATCATGGCAGTGATGGTCGTTAGGACTTCACTCTCAGTGTCCGCCTATACTACGACAAGGGTCATTCAGACTAGCCACAATGTCTAAAGCGGTTAGCATAGTGGTGACATTACGAAAGGCGAGCACGTGCCGCCAACTTTTAATGATATGACTTCGAGTGCAAAAGGCAGGAATACCAGTATTTAACCTAACAGCCCCCAAACGAAAAACTCGATATGATAATATTTTTATTGCTTCCTAGGGGATTTATATTACTTTTTTTTATGTCTGCATTTTCATTTCCGGTTTTGTTTGTCCTTCTTACTATTGCATTTTATCTATTCAGCTAGCAAAAGATGTTAGAAAGACATTCTGTACCAATTTCATTAGCATTGGTGCTTTTCCATAGCAAAAAGATATATGCTTATACCACTAAATATGATAATAGCAAAATCAGTACTTATCTTGGTGGAGAATAATTTTTTTTTTTTTTTTTTTTTTTTTTTTTTTGTGGTTGTTAATACCTGTAACGAAGTTAATTGTTGCTCACTGTTGTAAAAAACAATACAATTTATTCACTTATACAATTTATATTATTTTCTCTCATTTTCATAATATATTTCATCCCAATATTTTTCTTTACGCTGCTCTTGAAATAAACTGATTTTCATCTCTAACATTTTATATTTAAATCTGTATTTTGAAAAATTTTAAAAAGTATTGGAAAATACTTTTTACATATAGTAATATATCTCTTCTTGTTTGTTGAATAACCTATATTTTTCTTAGTGGAAATTGTTTTTTATTGTATTTGAAGTTAATATTTTTTTAAGCAGCTAGAATTTTCACTAAAGCATCTCTCTCTTTGCTAACTCATTGAGACACAAATTTATGCAAAACTAATTACCTTGCCGCACACAAAAACAAAAATTTGTTATTTTCGGTGAAAACATTATTTTTATACATAAAAGCAATCTTTAATACAACATTTGAAATTTCGACAAAAACTTTTTTGTTATAGTTTTTAAAAAGTGGTAAATATAACTTTCTAGTTTTCTAATAATATGTTATTAATCATATCAAATGTTATTAATCATATCAATATCAATTTCTTAAACTTTTCAAGCAAATCTAACAATTATGATTTAAAAATATAACAAAAAATAATTAGAATAATGAATTATAACAATAGATCATTTAAATTTTTTTTTAAATTAAGGATTATTTCTCAAATGTATTAAAATATTATTCTCGGTTATTCTTTATACGGAATATTTTACAGCTTTTTTTTTTTGTGTGTGTGTGTGCTGAATGTAAAGGTACTTGGCAAATTGGACAGATCCATTCCATACGTTTTGCCTTTGTTTTGTGTGTGCGAAAGTGTGGGTGGGCGTGGCAATTAGCACATTTATTTCTAATAAATCTTTCTGGTTGATGTCTCAAAAATGGTTCTTTTACTAAATATCTGAAATATATGTACCAAAAAATGTTTTATAATATGGTTCACAGTATAAACCACCTTGCTTTAAAAATATCCTTTCTTAATGAAATGGCTTAAAAACGAAACTACCATACATTAAATATTTAACTATAAAAGGTTCAGAAAATTAACCTCTTGTTTGAAAGAGTTAAAAGGGTTCTTTCATATCTTAAATCAAAAATATGTAAGCAGAAAAAAATAACCGAAATGTATTAATAACTGTTAGAAATGAATACAAATGAGCTCTGCAAACGTTGCTGCTTAAAAACACATTTAAAACGAAATCTAAATAATTTTTATTCACACTTAAGTCTTGATGGACTTTGATTTTTTCTCCGGTGACCATGCAAAGCGTTTGGCGTCCATTGTAGATCTGAATTCAAAAGGAAGGTGATAGATTTTCCTAACCAGCGATGGCGTCTATTCGGTCAAAAAGGATTGGTTCATTTTCGAAGAACAAATATTTCGATGGACATTTTGTGATTTACATGAAAATGTCTGCCATCTATTTGAAAAACAGATTTTTGACTAGCAAATCTAAAATTACATTTGCTCGTCTTTCGTAATATCTCTAGTGTGCTAGTCGCTTACGCAGAGTGAGGACACTTCATTCCACTTCATCAGCTCTTCCGGCGAACATCTCAAATATGGGAATGAGAAATTGGTGTTTAAATAAGTAGATTATCACTTCATTAAAGAGAAAAACTAATGTTGTTTGGCAAATGGGCCACCCACCGAAGAAATATTGTACCTATTTCCAAGAAATTGTGGCATGTTATGCTCATCTATTTATTTATTACAAATGCCCAGAAGATTGGCTATGACGCCATTAGATATCTAGTCTTCCAACATTGCTGAACTTTACAGTTTAAAAACACAAGTCGGAGCACGAATCAGGAATAGTAGCATCAAAAATTTGACGTTGTCCGCACAGAGGATATAAGGGAGATTCACAAAGACTAAGCCAATACAAGTACGAGGGCAAACAGTCATGGCTTGTATTAAGGCGGAAAAGTGCCATGTTCTGCTCATAATGGTGACTGTTACGAATCGGCTACATAGCCTGAAATTATTATTCTACACGGTAAGATCAATCATTCACATTGGACGATACGACAGAACTGTGATATACTTTTTGTAGTTTCTTTCTTGTTTTATTTAAATCCTCGTTCTTAAGGCACTAGTATTAGTTTTATCTCTGTTCTCAAAACTGGTACTAGGGCCTGTATACCTCCTTGGTCCTCAATCTCTCTACGGCATTTTATTATAGCATGAAACTTCTATAACCATGTTTATTGACAGAGAAAAGAAAATAGGCGAATCATTAATTTAATGAAATGAAAAGACTCGTCTCTTAAATTCAAGAGTAATAAACCTTAGATGGTGACATCATTTCAAAAATAACAAGAACTTTAAATGAACAAATAACCCATTTGAAAGAAAAGTAAAAAACTATTACCATATTTTTTATCATTAATGAAACGTTTTTCCTCGACTATAATTAAGTAATTATAATCTTTCCGAAGGTACGTCTGTTTTATAATGTCACTGTTGAAGGTATAGGGATGTTCATATTTTGAAAAGGCGAGGGCATATAATCGCTTAAAAACAACTGTACTCACAATAAAGAGCGGTTATTTCCAACTTCTTTTAAAATTCTGTTTTCCTTCAAGCATATTTATTTTCTAGCTATAAAATTATGATTATTAAATTTACCCATAATATCCTTAATTATGCGCATTTTAGTTAATGCCAGATAGTAATGTGATATATATTACACTAGGGGACTCCGCCCCCTGCTCGCCACCCCCCAGGAACTGCTAACGTAGTGTCTCTCGGATCGCTTCGCGATCCAAGCTCACTTTGCTCGCTCGCCATCTATTAAACCACTTTAGTCTAGAAACAGATATATTCAGATTCAATTTATTCAAAAATATGATAAAGCATTGAAAAAAATATAAAAATGTAAAGCAAAAAGTACACTCGCAAAAATCACCTGCATCAAAGATCTTTGTAAACACAAATAACCGTTCATTTAAATAACTACACACATCCACCAAAGAAAGAAATTTTAAAAAAATGTACTTTTCTCACAATTTTTCAAATTTGAGAACTAGATCAGTTGAAATCAGATGTTATACGGCAAGGCATCTAACGTTTTTCATATGTGATATGACGAGAATAGACTCCATTCCGCCATCTATAAAACAAACAAACGAGACAAATTAGTTAGAATTTTTAAATTACCTTTTACCATTACATAACTACAAAATACTTTGATTCTAACTAACAATCTAATGCTGTTTAGGATCCAGATGTAGCAAAACCACTTACATGTTGATTAAAGTCATGGTATGGAGTAATGTCGTAGTATTCTAAGAAGATAATTATTGAGGTTTGGATGCCGGTGGTCTGATTAGAAAGTTTCGACTTGGGGTTCGATCCCGCAGGGACCCACTGTGTAATCTGATATCGTGCACATTGTTCGTTGGAGTCGGGCGTCTTTCTGATTGAGGAGTGCCGAGGTTCGGAGTGGAGTCGTCAGCTTAAATATTAGCCTGGTCATTCAACCAAAGATCACGTTGAGAGGCCAACTGTAAAATTATGCTTCTATAGCTTCAAAAAAAGGACGGTTATCCAACCAAACTAATTTCCAGAGATCAATCTAATATATAATAGTGTGACAACTATCCTTTTTCCTTAGAATCTTTATTTTATTTTTCATCCATCCTGGTGCTGAAAACAGGTCACTTCTTATCTCTCCCGTATATCATAAAATGAAACTTCTGGTGCTTTAGTATGTATAAATACAGGGTGATCATAAAAAAGACTTCCTTTCTATATGAACCCCTAGCTGTCTACCTGCTCAACTAATCCAAATTTCATGTAGTGTTATTTAAAGTAATGCGCTCGAGACTGTGATGATTTAAAACAAAAGAACTGTACGGTTACAGAGAAAAAAATTCGAAATTTTCGAATCGCAACACTCACTTTTTTTTCCCTGCACTAATCGGTCAACGAAGTGAAAAACCTTCAGTAGCTTTGGGACGATACACGCATGACAGAAACTGGCAGCGTAAAACATTTTCAAAGATTATTGTAAAGGATCAATAACAATAAAGAGAAGGGGTGCATTGAGGCACTTTCCACAATTCATAGGAAAGGACATTTAAAGCATTAATTACAACACAACATATGCAAAGCATAGCTTGTGGAAAACCTTTAATAAGCAGTGTGAGAAGGTGTCTTCAATCAGGTGTACGAATATACCAATAAGATGACACTTGCAGGGAAACAACGAGGTGAATCGATAAAACTGTTTTATATGAACGGATAACGCTACTGAAGCCATACAAGTTTATCGGCAAAATTGTAAGCTAAAACGAGTCCCATGTGAGTAACTGGAAATACATATGACAGACTGTGGTCGATAAGACCATCTGTTTCTATTGGGACTGTTGCGGAAGTGCATAACATGATTACTGCAAATCCATTACACACTGCAAAGAATGTTCCCGAAATTCGGATGTACAGAAAAGAGCAGTCCTCAAAGTCCTGCGCTATGTTCTGTGTTTCCACTTTGCTTCCAACGCTGGTGACGAACAACAGGTTGTCGATTTTGCGAAATTTTTCTTCATCAGATTTGATGACGATAGAAGGTCACAGATACGAATTATTATGAATGAATAAAGGCGCATGTCTTCTTAACTGGGAACTGTGTTCAATGGGCTGACGAAAATCCTCATCATGTGCTTTTACATGAAAATAAAGCGATTATGTGATGTGGCATTGTAAGTACATTTGTTCGCGGTCCGTAATTTTTCGAAGAAGTCACTTCCACAAGCATGAAAACGTGCTTCAGTATAAATGCTCAGTATACAACAATATTGCAGTTGATTCAGAATGACAGATGCAAATGTCGTTAATCTGTGGAGGAATTGGAACTGTTTATTTAATGGAATGCGTACTTTTCTCGGAAAATCTGAAAATTAAAATGATGACTTAAGTTCAGTCCTGAGGGTCCTAAATAATCTTAAAACACTGAAGAGCATGATGTTAAAAAGCAGTTTTTTACCAGCTGTTTGAAAGTCTTAAAGCATTTGGATTTCTTTAGCTGTAGAACGGGAATTTTGAGAAGATTTTCTTTAAGTGATGGTCTGCTCCTCGTTTAACAGGATGATATGTGTACTGGAAGAGGAGGAGGAAGGTAAGAGATCAACCACTTTGTGGCTGAGGGCCAACCGCCTCGAAGAGGATGACAGTTTGATGAAATATCCGGTATTATGGACAGTTATGCGGTCGGCCACAACAAATCCCGACGATACTGCTTCCTTCATTTGTGGCAGAGTGATCGACTGTACATAAGAAGACGGTCTCTAGAAGTTTATATATCGGAGAAATTTTTTAATGATTATCCTGCATGTATGTGCGTGTATACATATATAATAATTTTGCGAATACGTGGCCGAAAAGAAGAAAATTTTAACTTTGATTTATTTCATCAAGGGTGTCATATTATGTGCAGGGAAACGGCAATAAGAAATGCGTTAGTCCACATCGCGATACAAAAGCAAAGTGACAGATAATTTTCCCTTTAGTGATATTACTATGAGATTTGATAAGGATTTCTTTGGCCCGTGTCGATTTAGGCAAGGGAATCTTAGCTATCTTTAAAAAAATGTCGTAGGCATTATGGATTTTTATTCCTTTGGTCGGAGCCTGAAAAAATGAATAGTCATCAGTTTTCTAGCGAGTGTGTTGTAAATAATTAAATAAAAAAGTGGGAATTGAGTCAGGAAACAAGAGAATATTTTAGAATGAAGTTAACATGAACTAATTTAAGATAAAAATTAGGAAATTAATTACGAATTTAATTCAGATTTAAAATTGACATTACACACACACATATTATTATTTATATATATATATATATATATATATATATATATAGAGAGAGAGAGAGAGAGAGAGAGAGAGAGAGAGAGGTTTTAATTAAAGTAATCTTACTCAGACTGTTCTGTTTGCGGTTTCTTGAAATTTGCTACATACATTATCTGGACCATGAGAAAAAGAATTATGTAATAAAATTTCGACCATGCAGTGAAAAGGTGACGTATAAAGAAAAGAAAACACACATTTGAAACACAAAACTTAATTTAATCACATCATTTATTCAATATGCATGCAATTTTCGTCAATCTCATATTCAAAGCATGTAATAGGGTATTCTACAGCTGCATGAATTGTTTCTTGAGGAATTGTAACAACATGGGATACTATTTTTGCTTTCATTTCAGGCAACATCAGCATGTTTTCCTCATATACACGATTCAGAAATTTCTTTTACTAGAAATCGTAAGGATTGCATTCTCGAGGACGAGGAGGCCAGGCAGTCAGTAAATTTCTTGGAATTATCTGATGATCTTCAAATTGAAAAAGAAGCAGCTCCTTCACTTATCGAGCAATATGGAGTATTATATCATCTTGCATGAAGACAGTAGTCCTTCAGCTTTTGCGTTCCTGTAAGGCAGAGATGACTTGTTGCTGTAGAAGTGTTCAGAAAAGGGCACCCTTGGCGGTACATCTTTTAGGCCTTTGAGGAGTGTTCTCCTCAAAGAAAAAGAGGCCAAGGATGAAATCAGTAGTAAAGCCATACCATAGAGTAATGTAATCAAAACGCAGAAGTTGTTCTTGCACAAGGAGTAGGGCGTACACAACATCCTACGCGACAATTTTGAGTATTTTCTGCCTTGTTTAAGATAAAATTTGACTCGTGTCATCATAAAATACTCTAAGGCATACACTGTGAACGATTATCTTTGCTCGAAACTAGTAAATAAAATCAATACGTTGTTTTGAGGATTGATGAACAGTTTCTGCCAAGTGACCTTGTACGAATATCACTTTAAAATGGATCACAGAACATTTCTTACCGTCGGCCAAGAGAGAAGATAGATCACGTGACACTGCTCGAGCATTTGCCGTAGAATATTTGCAACCAGTTGCTACCCCAGCAATAGGGACATTTTCCCCACTCTCACTTGAAATCTGTTTCGATCCTCTTCCCGGAAGCAAATGCAAATCACCAGACCCTTAATTTAATAATCATCTGTTTTAAATCCATTCTTGGACATAGGCTCTGTTCGCAAGTCTCGCAATGCAGGCAAGCCATTGCTGCAATTCTGGTGAAAACAACATAAGCAGCAAAGCTCAAAGCTTTTTTTGAAAGGTGTGATGAAGAATGATTTATGGCACTGACTTCTGGCATTTTTAAACTTTCCTAATTTGCATAATAATCTTTCTACAAGTTAACACGAAATGTCATCTAGTGGTCAAAATTTAAATTATTATTCTTTTTGCAGTTTTCTTTTTCCTGTGGATCATAAAGTGCATAAACCTAGTCCTTATGAAGTCCGCCTACCAGAATGGACTATACATAGATATAGAGGTTATAATTCAAGTGACTCTACTCTCTGAGTAGAGACACTTTAATAATAACCACTCTATACGTAAATAGTAAGAAGGTATTCCTGAATTATATCATTCTTTTATATATTGAAAAAAATTTACAAAATATTTTTGTAAAATGAGATAGCGTTTTTGTTATTGATACTTTAATTTGTTAAATTACAAGAAATCTTTCGATTAGTAGAATAATAATGGATTTAGAATAAAGTATTATGGTACAGCTCTAATATCAAAAATGAATAAATCACTGTTTTTCTCCTAGTTATTAACTGGTTATATGCCAAACATTTGCGAAATCCTTTTGTTGACTATACATTTACATCTGTCTGTTGACTAGACATATCAAGAATTCCAAGAAATTACAGTAAAAGGCGATTAATATTATTGGTAAAAATTATTTTTATAAAGATCTTCAAGTTATAAAAAAAATTATAATAGGGAAAACGCTAAAAATGAAATAAATAAACTCGCTTATTTTTCCTTTTTATTTAGGACTATTTTTACTAATATACATATCCATTGTATATATATAATGCCTTTTCCTAGCGCATCATTGTTTGGACAATACAACTCTATACTTTATGGAATGCAGTAATTTCTGGGAATGAAGAAGAATTATAAAAAAGCTCAATACTATTTAAAGATTATATCAAGTCGTTTTACTGATTAGCGTACCTAATTCCTTCATTTATTTCGTACTCTTCAGCTGAAACTCCTTGGTCAAGTGCGACAGTGTCACCATTTATTTTTTTACTCCAAGATATCAGATCCTCATCTTCTGCATTCATTCATTCATTAGAAAAGAAAATTTTAAAACCCTATATCCTTCAGGCGTTGCGAAATATATTACCCAGGAAATACATTGTTTGCAGTTAAAAGCGATTTCGTAACTATAACCGAAGAAGACTTATGAATGGTAAGGCTATTTAAAATTCTGAACTAAATTAAAACTCCCCCTCCCATTTACAAAAAAGATACAAATAGATAATTTCAATAGGCATAATAAAGCTTTTATGATTTTTGATTATTATTATTTTTGATCACATTAATCTAATGATAGCAATAACCAATTAGGCTTTATTAAGAAAAAAGGGAAAAACATTTGCTTCTGAACTATCTGTAATACAGAGTGGTTTTTTTTTTTTTTTTTTTTTTTTTAACTAACGGTACTGAGATACTTCTGTAGCTCGAACTATCAGCCACAAAGTCACCAAATTTTGTACAGGGACTATTGATGACATGGGAAAAAAGAATCCACAAAAAGAAAAAAAAATAGTTTGAAAAGTTGCCGATAGGAGGAATGTGGCGCTTTTGATCTAAATTTTAAGTTTAACTGCACGATAAAATTTTAAAAGGCTACTGTAAACAGATAAATGAATAACAAAGAATTAATTTTTCCTCAAATGATCTTTATTTGAAAAAATAAATTCTGTAAATGGTCACAAATTAAGAGGAGAATCTATTCGACTTCCTATTTATTCTTTGTTCTTTTGTTTTTATTCGGTAGAATCGCTTTCCCGGGGAAGACATCGGCTATTTTCAATATGACCTCCATTTTCTTGGACTAAGCATTGCAATCTGTACACCGTACTCTCTACAGCTACATGCTGGAGGTGGTTCATAACAGTCCGTGTTTAGATCCGGAGAGCGAGGGGGCCAGGCAACACGAAAACAGTGACAAATGACTCTTTCTTCTGTAAAGTGATGGCGCAACAGTTACTGTACGGATGTACCAATATGTTGTGGTTCTCCATCCTGCATAAAGACAATTTTATCTAAGCATTGCCTTTGCTGAAGCTGTGGGACAACAAAACTACTCAGCATATCATGTTATCTTTGAGCGTTTACGGAACAGCCTTTAACGATTGCAGTCACAACATCTGTGATCGTATCCTCCGATACCGGTTTCGGTCTTCTACCAGGCTGAGTTTCAAGAGAACCTATTTTTTCAAATTTTTTAATCATTGTTTTCACTGCATTAATTGATAGAGGTCCTTTACTTAAATTGTTTTGACTTCTAAATTCACGAAGAACGACCGCTGCATTAGACTGATTAAGATAAAAGAGCTTCATAAGTAATGCACGCTGTGTTAAAGTATTTTACAAATCAACTGATACTTGAAATAAATTTCAATGCCCCGCTTCTTTTTTATAAATGAAAATACTGGGGCTGGTGTCGACTACTTAATAGGGATTTTGCATTTTGCCATTTTTGCCCGTGTTTTATGCAAAATTTCAGCTGTCTTAAAGTGTAAAGCGCCACATTTCCCCCTAACGGCAACTGTTAAAACTAATTTTTTTTTCTGCAGATTTTTTTTTTTTTTTTCCCATGTCGTCAATAGTCTCCGTACAAAATTTGGTGGTTTTGCGGCAGATAGATCAAGCTACAGAGGTCTCTGAGTACTGTCAGTTTAAAAAAAAAAAAAAAAACCTTGCATATTTCAAAAAGAGCAATTAAAGAAAATTCATTAATTGTTGCTCATCGGCTCATTTACATATTGCTCCTACTTGTATTGTATTTTAAAATATGTCGGAAGATGTTGCACGTCGCATTTCAAAATATCAAATACTGGACTCATTTAGGCGTTCTTTAGTTAGAAGGTTTCTTCGTCACTTTCATACCTGTCTGAATGATCACCGTCAAGTTACAGAAAGGTCGTGGTTTTTCAAAATTTTATATAGAAGAAATTTTTAACTGCGCTATGGCATTGCGCAGTCTCATTTTAGGTAAATTTTCATGCTTCTTTAAAAACTCAATTTTGTAGATAATACTCAACTCAATTTTTTTTCTCGGAATTCAATAGCAGTTTACATTGTTTATGGCTGCTCAACAGATATCAAACTAGACCTTACAGCTTAGCTGTCCCTTCCAAATCAATCAAAACCCCTTTGGACCTGACAAAAGAATGTGAACCCCATCCCCTGAAAAAAAAAAAAATGATTCCCAAATTCTTCCTTAAAAGTGATGCACGGAATTTCATGATACAGCATCGTTAACGCTTGTTGAAAATTAAAGATCTTCAATAATCTACTTCAGAACTGATAACTTTACAGGAAATAATGACTTCGCTAAATGAATATTCTTGTGTATATTTGAATACGTGGGCTCAGGACCAGAAAATTGTGGTAGTATAAAGCAAGTGATAACATTTACCGTGATCGCATTAAGTACCTTTTTTTTTTTTATTATTATTATCTTGCTAATGCAACTATTTTTTTACTTTTTTCTTATTTTATTGAACTTATATTTTGTGGAGGGGAAAAGAAAACTCACTAAAAATTGTTTCAAATATAAATAAATAAACAATAGTAAATACTTTGGAACAATTAAAAAATTATTTCGTTTTCTTTTTTTCTTTTTTTCTCTCTTTTTTTTTAAGAATCGTAAATAGGTTTTGAGCCTCGCCGCACCAACACGTAAATATTATTATTTTCATACATTATAAAAACACCATCTAAACATCTAAATTTAAACCTTATCTTTCAAACATTTAAAATACAAATCATTAGCGACAAATATAATCCAAGGTTTCATTGAGATAAAGAATAGTCATTCCTCTACCTAGTCATTTTCTTAACGTTTAGTATCATCTGAAAGGAACAAGGTTCAACTCAGAAAGCTATTCTGCACACTAGTAAATCAAACTAATCCAGAATTTTAAATGAAATACTTAATAAACCACTTTTCATATTCTTCGAGAGATGATCTAGTGATAAAAGTTATCACATCCAAACAACTATCCGTAACTTCAGACCAATGAGAAAGCAGGTTCCGCCTTTTCAAGTGATGATCGACTGTTCATGCTCGTCGCTTCGATGAGGTTGCCACAAACAGTGTGTTATCGCTCTTTAATGAAAAATGAACTTTCTTAATCAGAGCGAAAAAAAACAAAACATAATAACATTGAAATTCTAAGACTGCTCAAGTTCTGTTCTAATGTTACGGAAAATAATGCCTGTTTTCTAATTTCTTAAATGATTAATTTTGGAAGACTTCAAAGAAATAATTAACTAGTTGGTACAACCATAACTAGGAAAATTTTTGTGGTTTAATGTCTTCAAAAAAGAAAAAAATAATAAATAAAGTTGCTTTAAATTGACATCGACGTTTAAGAAAATGAAATTGTATAAAGGAAGTTATTTTAATATTAATAACTTGTTTTTCTTATTTTCTAATTATCTTTTGGTTTAAGTGTTTATAATTGCGGGCACGCACACACACACACAATTTTTTTTTTTCACTTTTTGAATATTTTGAAAATGTAAATTTAAAATCTAGATCAGTCTATTATGTTCAAACCAAACTTTGATGCCAATTGTTGACTCTATAATATCTTCAAATCAATAAATGAGATAATGAATATGAATTCAAAATGAAGTGAATATAGTAATCGACTCGACGACACAGTTACAGGGCAAAAGTAACTGCACGTGTTATCAAGAGCCTAATGACACGTTTTCTGATATATTTTCTCCAGAAGAACTTGCAATAGAGTCCAAAATGAAACTGGCGCGACATAATTCACATTTTTCAAGTCAGCCTGAATTGAGTTCATTGAAATTAATTCTAAAATATGGATCCAAAAAAAAAATATGAAGAAGAATCTCAGATCTATAAGTTCTTATCTGTTACAGTTTGGTGACAAAAATCTGTCGAAAAAGTGCATTTGTCAATTTCTTAATTATCACAAATAAATGCAAATAAAAAAAAAGAGGAAGCATCTTGATTTGATGCATTTCATAAAAATTTACAAATGTTTCATCATTCAAATGAACATTCCTCAGAAGTTTTATTTCGCTTATTTTTAAATACTTTAATTAAATGTAATTGCCACAGTAAAATATTTTATTAAACTTGCTTCTAATGGCTTCCTCAGCGAAATATTTTTAAACTTTAAATTTTGATAAAAATATAAACCGTACAATTTTAAAGATTCATGCCGTTCTTTTCATTGTGCTATGGATCTTCCTAATTCTATATCATCTCATCTAAAATTTGAACTTAGATCTGAAATGGAAGTGTTAAAACTTCAATACAATAACTTTTTGGCTGAAATTAAACATATTCATTAAAAATATAAGGATAAAAAATAAAAACACTCGACATTGAAGTTTTGTGTGTTTTAAGAATACGTTTCATAATTTGCTTTAAATCTCAGTATATAATTCAAAATTTCTCTAAGTCAATAAAGATTCAATGAATTACAATGAGAAAGTAATTTACAAATAATAAGAATGATAATATTTTTTGATACATTCAATTATATTACAGGAAAGAGCAATTTTGTTTAAAAATGGACGCATTTTAAAATTTATTCAGTATAACTTACTTGCCTAAATTGTAAATAGTAAAAAAATTTCAAAAATTTTATTAAACTCGCATTTTAAGCAAAGATCTGCTCAGTATAGAAAAGGAAGCCTTAACTATATACTTTCATCCCAAGAAAACAAGAAAAATCCAGAATGATTCCCAAATATTTGTAGTAACAATGAAAACGATTTGAATTTTATGCCAGCAATGAAATGCATTGAAATAAAATAAAACTTAAAAATATTTTGAAAAATTAATTAAAAATAGGCAAACAATTGTACGGCTATTAAACTGGCATCACGGAAAAGCTTAATTTTCGAATTTTAAAACTGCGTAAAATTTATTTTTTGCTATATTTTCGATAGTTTTGGAGGGGAAAAAAAAAAAAACCGTCAAAATTTAGCTGTATTTCAAAATAAATAAATTAAAAAATCATTCCATAGTGCACATATTTATCCTTGAAAGTATATCCGCGACAAATTTAGTAGCTCTAGGTCAAATGATTTGCCCTACAGAGCATCAATACAGTACATACGTCTTTATTTAATATAACATATATTCAATAAAGCAGAATTAAAAGTATATTCTGAATCATGATTTTTTTTTTAAAAAAATTTCCTTGATAATGCCTCAGATTATTCCTGTACTCGAAATGGGGTCGCTGCGTTAGGGAGAAAAAAGTCCCCTTCTTTAAATAATAAAGCAGCCTATCAATGCTTGGCGGGGGAGGGGGAATGACTGGTTGCTATAAAAAAATGTAAGTTCTTTACCGTTAGTGGAAAGTAAATTGATTGATAGCCATTCTTTTCGATATTAAACTATGAAGTTGAGATTTCTTTTATTAAAAATTATTCACTTATTATTTTCAAACTCTCTTTGAAGCTATACCACATAGTGAATTGTAAGGACTGTGAAACCGTGCCATGAATTGCACTTCGTGAATTTGATAAGAAATCATAAGAACATATTTCAGGAAAATGAATTGAAAAGTTGTATCAGCCATTTCTTGATTCTCAATTTTGATTATTGAAATTTTCGGCGAAGACAAATCTGTGGTTCATATACTTCGAAAAAGAAACCGAGTATAGCAGAAAAAAAATTTTTTTTTATAGAGATAATATCCTTCAGAAAAATTGACTTTAGACTCAAAATACTTTTAAACTATGCAAGATTAATTTTCTGGGAGATTTTTTATATATATTTTTACTTTACAACACTGTATCATTATTTATATGGGGGGAAAAAGTTTGTAAAACAATATGAGATCCATGTTCATTTTTGTAGAAACAGTCAAACTTTAACTAAATGTTTGACTTTGAAGAACAAAAGCTACCTTCTACTTTTTTCTATGCTCATAGGGAATCGGAACAGGTCTGACAGAGGAAATCCGACAAAAATATGGCAGTACTATTATTTGATAGACGAGCATTCATTCTCTTTTTATCTGTCCACGGAGAGATTCTGTTTTAATTTAAAACTATCTTCATAAATATTTTTTAAAATCTTGAGAAATACATTTGCTATCGAAGTTTAAGAGGGATATTCACTATTTGCGACATTCTATTTAAGACTGCGATCCAATTTATAAAGCTTTGTGATCGGCAAGTCCAAAAAGTGAGAGTCATCCTCCATTTACGACTCTTTGGCATCTCATTTTTTATGTATATTGTCAAGACATGTGTTCAGTCGTGCTTCTGATTATTACACAGACTCTTTAAAATTCATCCTATAAAACTATTACAGGATGTAGAAAGCATACAACACAGCCAGAATCACAAAAAATTATATGGCTGGAAACCTTAACATGATATGTTAGAAGATAAACAGCAGAAATGGCAAACCAATAACGGGTGAGAATTTTTTATTTGAGGAAACTTTGTATTTGAACAGTACTTTATAATAATTTCACAACAATATTCTAAATTTAGTAGTTATACATACATTACGGTGGCCGCACATGGATTGGCGAACTCGGTTGAAAATAGCCAGCATTTCGAAAAACCGCGCGAAGGTGAGGCGATTCTTGTGACAAGGTTTACATATACATCTTCTTAGTATTCGTAAATTCCCCCATGCTTTTATACGTACTTTAAATTACTATCACTGAAATCCAAATAAGTTGTGGCAAACAACGCCCTCTAACTCATCCTATCGTTGTTTTTTATTGAACTTTTCTTTGCGATTTTGGCTTATTTTTGCGCTTTTTACCTCTCACAATAATTTAAAACAATTTTTTGATCATCCGGTTTTTACGTCTGAAATCATTCTTTTTTATCATGAATTCTATTAATTACATTAGATAAATCAGTAAAATTATTGATGCTAACTCAGGATCGCATCTAGCATTTCAAAATTAAAAATTAAATAAATAAATATTTTTATTATTGGAAATTGAACATGCAAAAATTCTCTAAGGAAATGGTGGTATAGTATCATTTTGATAGAAACTACAAGAATATTTTTCTATGATTTCATCTTATATATATATATATATATATATATATATATATATATATATATATATATATATATATATATATATATATATATAGATAGATAGATAGATAGATAGATAGAGGAAGAAAAAATAATTCAGAGCTACATAAAGGCAAACACAAAAATACCACCAACGACAATCGCTAAGATAAAAGGAGGGGAATAGCAAAGCTTTTGAATGCGTGTCATCTTTACGAGAGTTGATTTTATTATCTTGCGTCTGAAAATGTTGAATTTAAAAGCAATTTTTATAAAATAATAAAAAAAATAAAAGTTTTTTTTTTTTTTTTTTTTTGTCACATAATTCAGATATTATAATACAAAGTTTGGAAGAGCTGGTGCCAGCTCTTCCAAACTTTGCCAGCTTGTCTTGTCAGTCAGTTAACCAATTGGAAAATATACAAAAAAAATAAAGTTCGGAAATTAAATTTGATTTTAATTTGAGGAAGTTCGACTAATGCAGCTGTTGTAGCCCAAAACGTAAGCACAAAATTAAAAAAGAAAAATGATAATAATAATAATTAAAAAAAAATATCGCGGTCACTTAACAATTTCGAGGCAGTTATCTATTTTGTTTGTTGCATAATCGGAGTTTGGCGATAATAAATATGAAAAATAAATCGTTCTAAAATGTGTTATTTAAAAGCAGTTGTCCTCTTTCCCCTGTTCTGTATTTGATATAGCATATACTTTCTGAATTATCTAGAAAATTCAGCATACCAAAAGATATTTAATTTTTATAAATATCAGTAATTTAAGGTAAATTAAGAAAGACGAAAAAAGAGCAGAAACTGGAATATAAATTATTAGCAAAGTAACTTTTATTAAATCCTTCTCTATCTTCAGGTAGAATTCATCTAACATAAAGTCGTAACTTGAACAGGAAACTTTCAGAGTTAAATTAAAGCAAAAACAAAACCTTCACTAACGAATCACTAAGATGGGGGGAGGGCAGTTAGAGGGATAGAACTTAAAAGGCATCAGAACGATTGCGCGGAAATTTGATCTTATGGAACAAATTACCGATTCCATGTCCTCTTTTCCACTGTAATCGTTAGACAAATAAACGTACTTCTGATTCTTTTCCATTGCTTCATCTTTGTGGTAGGATTCATATTACACTGGATAGAGAAATAATATGAATCATTATTTTTCTAAAGAAAAATAAGAGATAATCTGTCTTTGTCTAGAAAAAAATTACTAATTAAAAGTATTTTTGAACTTTCCATCCAACCATTTGACGCAATATATTCTGGCTGTTCAATTGCAGGTAATGTACCAGAATTTTCCATCAAAATTAAATCAAATATTGGAAATGCCCTCAAGACTTGTTTAAACTATCTTAGGTTAGTAACTAACTAATTATCCTCTATCTCCAATTAAAATTTCGCCTTCCAATCTCCAATTAAAATTTTAAGAAAATAAAGTATAACAAAAGGAATTTATTTGAAACAAAGTAAATAATACATAATTAAAAAGTACTCAAATCATTTCAATTAAATCTTTTCCGAAGGGGGAGGGATGAATTTTAGTGCACCATCTTCAAGTGAAATTTCGCTTTCCCTGAGAACACAAAATTCTGATATCAGCTGGACACTTTTAGAACTGTCTGAAGGCAAATTTAAAAGCAACAACAGCGATTAGCAAAGATAAAAGGGAAAATATAGAGGAGGAGAGACAGAATTAGTGGCTCCAGAACCATTTCCCCGAAACCTTATCTCGTGGGACAAATTTCTGACTTGATCCTCCCATTTCCACTAAAATCATCGTCGTGTCATCCAGCGCGAAAGTAGTCGGCAATTCTCACATATTTACGCTCAACCTACCCACAATTTACGGGCTGATATGTCTCGACGGTTCTTTGTACCCATGACACGGCTTCATTAACAGCGTAATCCTCCGCTTCTCGTCTGCTTGACTTTATTTTCCATGTTATTTATTCCGGGTTAAATAACTCCCAGTTCGACTTCTTCGTAGGGAGGAGGGAACGCAGTCAGGGTTTCATAATAGGGGAACAGAAGCGCAGCGGGTAGAAAATAACCCAATAAATTTCATCGACAAGCTTCGAGTAGGAACCACAGGCGGTTTCGGCAAAAACCCCGAAAAAATGTTAGCTGCTACCTCGCGTTTCTCGGAAATGTCTCTCCTAACCTGGGGTCGGTCTTCATAAGGCTTTACAAGATAAGAAAAATATCCGACTACAATCTACGGTCGTCTTTTACGAGCCTATAAATAACTGTCTAGGCTCCCTCTTTGGACGGTGCGGGTCAGGATTTAATGAAGATATTAAAAAAGATTCATACACGGGATGGCAATAAGCGTCTTGCTCGAGGGGCTGTCCTCTAATTGCGTAGCGAGGTTTAATGAGAGGGGAGGAGCCTGAGTTCGCAAATTAAGGTGTATCCCGCCTCACAATCCATTGCTCATTTTTTACGCCTCTTTTAATGCTCTTTCTGTTCTTCTTTCTGCCGGAGAATTCAGAGGCGTTTAGCGAAGCTCGTAGATCAGCCGCGAGCTCTTTAATCGGAGTTGGCTGTCAGACAGACCTCTCGGAGGTAACTAATTAAATCATTAAAAGAAGACGAGAAAATGAAACTGACTAGGAAATGAGAGGGAAATTATCTCGGAAATTGGCGTGTGTCTGCAACATAGAATGAGCAAGTTACTTCTCACAGTAAAAGTTTTATGTTTGCTTTGAGCTTAATAGTCCTCCCACAAATTACGACATTTTTATTAATAATTCGTTTTTCTTTTGAAAATAAATAAGAGAGGATTAGTCCATACAAGCCTTCCTAAATGGTGGGTCGCGACCCAAATGGGGGTAAAAGGCGAATGTTGAGGTCTTTGACACCTTGTACATGTCATAGAATTTTCATCACAAACAAGACAGCATGCAAAAAAAAAAAAAAAAAAAAAATCTATAAAGTGTTATAATGTTGTAGTAGTAAAGGAGATGTTGATGACCCAGGTGATCATATCTAAGCTCCTGTACTTCAGTCCTCATTTAATATTCACTTTTACGTATATACTTCATTTTTAGAGCTTTAAAATTTACAAGTTACATTCGATGCATTATTATTTGTTTTTTCTTCCAATCTCACTTTCTCGAATTTTCATGGTTCTTACTTGAGTAATCTGATAAATAAACTAACGTCAAGTGTTTGGTATATTATAAAATGTGACAGACTGCTTTTAGATGTCCTCTCAACGTTACAGATAATTATGTATTCCAGACATATTGTTTGTTTGTCCGCTGCCTCATCTAACTATCTACTGACATACTCTGTGTTTTTTGGATTAAAATTTTACACCCAAACAAAAATCGTGATGAACCTTTACTTAATAATTTTGCAACTGCTATGCATCTTTCTAAATGCTACATCTCTTTTCGCCCTCATGGCAATCTTAGTTGCTGTTATGTTTTAATATTTTTATTTCTTCATTTTGGAAATTTTATGTTTTACATTCTGAAAATATTATTCAATTATGTTTCGCTTATTTATGCCTCAATATTTTGAAAGCATTGTGTCTTATTTTTTTGTTTTTACATTTTGAAAATATTGTGTTTCTTGTTTTGTGTTTCTCTACATTTAAACTATTGTACACTAAGTTAGAAGATGGCAAGTCAATCCATATGCTCATGTCCCTTAGGCCCTGTAATCAAAAATTATCTCAATCACTCACCTTTAAACCCTCTTATTATTCCAAATCTGTTAATATGAACTTATGTTCTGCATAATAATAGTCCAGTGTCCCAGTACGGTCATGTAACTTCGAATCAATAGATGGGTGGGTTTTGGAAGGGGATTTTCAGCCCTGCATGCGCTCGCATCCCCTTGGGGGATGTGGATTTCTGTCTTTCCCACACGTATCCGCACAAACTAAAAACCAGAACCAGCCGGATCCTGGGATTAGGGATATGTTGTGGCATTTTTGTCTATGGAGTGAGTCACGAAAGCAAAATATAAATGCTTTATAGCACAATCTTAATGCCATATAAGGTACACCATCACAATTCTCCCACAGGCTTCCCATGGATTCATGTTAACTATAGAAAAAGTTGCATCTTTAAAGGGAAGTAGTCCTTTCCATTGTTAATAAATATGACATTTATTAATATAACCAAAATATATGTCAAAGGAACGAGTAGTGAGTATAAAGCATGTAAAACATGTAGACAGGTATGCAAAATGTGAATGAAGTATAGATGCAGGACCTGATTAAGCACTCTAGTGTCCCTCAGGCAGTAGGAGTCTTGGGGAGGGGAGGCTGCCCCTACCAACTTTCAAAGTCATATATGCTTGCTATGAAATAGCAAAATATTAAATTGCAGATCACTTTCCAGATATTGCTGTCAGTATATCGTGTAACAAAAAAAAAAAAAAAAAAAAAAAAAAAAAAAAAAAATTAAAATCTAAAAGTAATTTTATACAAAAGAGTAAAGAAAAAAAAAATAACAAAACTTTTTAACATTATCTAGGTTCTATTTGATTGTATGACCAAATATACATTCTAAGGTAGCATATATTTGATAAATTCAAGTACATAAGGCAACATATATATAAACTTGATAAAATCAAGTTCAAAGCTTTCGTAAATTGAATCAAAAATACAAAATTATGTTATTCTCTGAAAATACTGCAAAAAGTCTCAAGATCCCCCCCCCCCCTCAAAATTGCAGTTGTTCACTTTGCCTATTTAATAATTAGGTTATGGTTAAAATTTACTTCAACGATGTGATCTTACATAACGAAATAATCTTACATAATAATCAAACAATTGGAATTAATTCTTTCTTAGAAAGACAGATCTTATAAAAGTCGTAATCCGATCCTTTCTACATGCACACATTTGAAATCGAAATATATTTAAAGGATGCAGATTTTAGTTTTTTAAAAGATGCATGAGCCTTTACTAGTAATAAAAATGAATGTGTGTGTGTGTGTGTGTGTGTGTGTGTGTGTGTGTGTGTGTGTGTGTGTGTGTGTGTGTGTGTGTGTGTGTGTGTGTGTGTGTGTGTGTGATAGCTCCACAGGCTAAACAGTTTGGCCTATAGCTATTAAATTTGACATATATAAATCTTGGAGGGTGGAAATGTTCACCTTGGAGTGATTCTTTTGAAATCGTAATTAATTAAAAGGTAAGCTTATTAAAAAATTGTCTTTTTAATGATACTAGTCGTGTAATTCTGAATTTTGGCAATATTTAAAAGATATTTTGCCTAATTTCAAACAATAGAATACATTGTTGCCCTGAAATTCAAACCATTCCCATTGTTTCCTCAAACATTATATAACTTAATTTTTTTCCCATTTTTAAAAACTAATGAAGAAGAATTTTGTTTAATATCTGTGTAGTTCATAAGACTAATAAATAAGTGAAATTACAGGGCAGAAAAACTTGCAAGAAAGATAATCCGCGTATTTACGTTTTTAATAGCGTTATTCTGTAATGGGATTAGTCACTACGAGAAAATTCATATATACAATGCATAGAACGTGTGTAAGGCAATTAAAATAACATGACCTTAATGTCTGACAATTTGACTGCACCATGGACATGAAGTTATTATCAAGATTCAACTAAACCCGTATCTGTTAATTATAACCAATATCCGGCGAATTAGCTGATTGCCAAAGACGACTAGTGAAAAATATAAGAATAAAAAGAAAATCTGCTTGTTCCAGGTTGTTTTGGTAAGTAATGAGAATTATTGAAAAATTCATCGGTTCAGTATTGAGATTGACAGTCGAGCGAGTCGAAAAACTAGTAAATGAGACATTTGGTAACTAATATACCAGTCCGACTGAAATTCTGAAAGATGTTTCTTTCCTATTTAGAGAAATATATCCCTTGGTTTTTATGATGATTCTTTAGCAAGCGTTTAAGTAATGTGAGCAGATCTTCAGTTTCTTTCTCAGCTTGATTTTTAAAATTACTTCTTTTTAAAATTAATTATTATCTATAAAAGAAGACTTCCAGGACATTTTTCCAATCCGACAAAAGTAGTCAAAAATTGAAAATGTCTTGTGTCAATGGGCAATTTCAAATTCACTCACTTTTTTTCCAATAAAAACGCCTGAAAGTCATTTACTGCTAATTTATCTAGAAAAGTTATTTAAGACTATAACAATCAGTCAGAGACTGAAAAAAAAATTATTCTAAGGCAATTCATATTACATCCAGGTCCGATTCTGCCAGACATGCAAAGCGCGAATGTACAAAGGTGGCCATCCTCAAGAAAAAACAGCTTTGGCGAAGAGTTCGTCTTTGCCCTTCGAGTACGGATAACGTGCTTTAAAGAAAAATGGGTAAGTCAAACACGTGAATTATGGCAGCTCACGTACGCAGAGCATCAATCACGAGTTTTTGTTATGCTCAGATTTTATATCTGTCATAGTTATTGTTAAAAGCGCGAAAACAAAGCATATCCGCACAATTTTTTTTTTTTTTAAATTTCACTAACGAATTAAATAAACTTTTCATGATTTGTAAAATACACAAGTCAATTTTTCTTCTACTTGGGAAGATAAATTTTTAAAATTTTTCGACATTAAAAATTTTTTGGAAATTTTCAGTTTGAAACAATATTGGATTAGAAAATAAATGAAGGTTTTATAGAAGAGTTACTCAAACTATGTCACGCGTACCACACATCGTGCATTACAGTATTTTTGGTATAATTTTTACGCTAAAAATTTAAATGTATGTTCAAATTGAACATAAAATACCACAAATTTAACAGCCTTTATTAAGTATTATTTTTATAATTTTCCTTTATATGCTTCTTTGTCTCAATTCTGTGCTTATGGCGGCTTCCACAATAGTTATAGTTACAAGTCTCCGGTAATTAATTAACTTTCTAAAATATTATAAAATTAAAGTTGGATAAAAAGTAATCTTTTATTTATTTATTTTAATTTTGAACATTGAGTTAGATAATATTTTAGTTCAAGAAAGATATCAGCTTTCAGATGTTTCTAGAAATAAAAATTTCATAAAGGAATTAAAAAAATTATTCAAATGTTGGTTCAAAAGAAAAGGTGAATATATCCTTTATTTCAAGAAAGCGATTAAACTTCTAATGCCTCCTTATTTTCATGAAATTGGCTTTTCAGACATACTGCTGCGATTTGAACCTATTTTATCCTTGAAATAAATAAAGATAAAGCTAGATATATCGAAACTGGTTACAACGAAAAAGATTTATTCGTTGTATTAATCCTTATCAAAAACAAACCTTAGTAATTCTTATTATGTATAATTATTCACTGTTTACTTCATGTTCACTATTCCACTAATTAGCAGACTAATTAATTTTCAGATAATATATTCATTAAAAATATAATTAAGTTGGATTATAGATCCTCTTGTTAGGATACATTGATTTTTAATTGACAAATACTTTTTTAGGGCTCATATATAATTGATTTTGATTTTTATGACGCAAAATTTAAAAAGTCTGAGAACCATTGTGTTATCAAGTGAAAGGACGCTGATATTAAAAGCACAACTAAGGCTTCGCCTAAATGGCACAGAAGTGGTTTACAAGATAAAATAAGAATAGAAGGACAGAAAAGACCAAAAAAAGTGTTTGCATTCAAGCGAAGTCACTGTTGTAAGGCTTCAATTTCCTACTTTTTATGTTCTCGCATTCAATGAAATGATGAAAGGGGAAACAACAAAGCATCAGATTTTTGGCTTCAGTAATTTTATGAGGTACTTCTAATTTAATTTAAAAACTGATAATATGTAGAAAAAAATTAATAAAAAAACTGGATTCAAGTTTCGTTAAGAAAGCCTTAAAAGAGGACAAAAATTATTATTATTATTTTTTAAACTGAACCAATATTAAAAGTTAATGGATAATAGCTTATTGTGAAGAAACAAAATATATAAGAATTTTGTCTCAAGACAAAGATGCTTGAATTATAACTAGTTTACAGAATAATGAGATATTCATTAATTATCAATTAAATGCCACTTTGAAACCATTGTCGAAACTCTGCATGGATTCATTGTATTATTCATTTAATTATGCGTAATTATTGTATCATTCATTTATATCGTATTATTTAATTGTGTGTAATTATTGTATCATTCATTTATATTGTATTATTCATTTAATTGTGTGTAATTATTGTATCATTCATTTATATTGTATTATTCATTTAATTGTGTGTAATTATTGTATCATTCATTTATATTGTATTATTCATTTAATTGTATGTAATTATTGTATCATTCATTTATATTGTATTATTCAATGTAAGACGCATTACCCAATCAACCAAACTTCAAAAACCATATAGGTTTTTTTTTTAATGATTTTAATTTAATCTTAATGTCGGCAGATTTTAATTAATTCGGATTACGATAGACTGAAATTAAATACTTAATTGAGAGTGACTTCCAGAGAGTTGTTTTCTGTATTTCTGGCATAAAAAAATGTAATTAAATATTTCTAAATTTAATTTTAATTTTTTAAAACTAAGTTATAAAAACAATGATAAACATTTTTAACACATTCCGAATACTTATATACAAAGCTTACCAAGACAGCCAACTTCAAAAAAAGTGATCTGCGAGCGACTTTAAATACACGAAAAAAAATCATACAATTTTAAACAATATGTGACTTTAATCTGAATATGTTCAAGTACATGACAATAAATAATAAATCAAGTGAAAGCATAAACTTAGAAAACCTGAAAATTCCCAGGAACTTTTAGGCGATTGTCTAATTGATAATTCGGTCCCGGATAATGGCATGCATATATATATTATTCAAATATTTGTAAAAAAAATCACGTAATTTATTAATTGTAATACAAATAAAAATCATTGTGTCTATGCATATAATTACACATCTCTTGAACAACTGTACCGAATTCAGCCAAATTTTGCATATCTATTTTACAAAACAAAAGAAAGAATGCTCCCAACTATTTAAAGTACAAAAATTAAATTAAACATTCCATTAATTACAAATTAACCGAAATTTTGTGTTTTTCCCATTTTGAACTACTCTCCCATTATTATTTTAATTATTCTTTTATTTTAATACATGTGCTTTGACAATGCTTTTATTGGTTTTAAAGTAGTGATTCAACGATGCTTAAAAAAAACTGAAGTCAATCGCTAAAATTTAAATGAAAGCAAGAAAAATAAAGCTTTCGATAGCAAATGAAATATTTTTTTAATTGCTGAAGAACATGAATAGATATGAAGAGTTGTTTCTTCATATGTATTCATGTAATATATCATATGTAAAAAACTTTAAAATCCGGCGATTAATATTTTTATCAGAAACAGCTTCTGATTTGGTTTATATATTTTTATTAATGAAAAATTAACTATTTAATTGAGTATCTCAAAATTCTTTAAAATCTTTTTTATACTTTAGAATCTGTGTTGTGTAGCAAATTTGCCCTACCAATATAACAAATATATGGAGAAAACGTATGGAGCCATCTACTGTTAAAGCCAAAATTAACTATCTGCGGTTTTTTAAAAATTCTCTGATTTATTAATAGATATATTAATTAAAAACGTTTCAGACGATTAAAGAATTTCGCATATTATAATATTTTATACAAATGTAGTTTTTATGTTATAAATATTATACATGAAAGGATTTTAATCCTGAGTATCGCCGGGTATATCAACTAGCATATATAAAAAAAATGCAGGTGTAAACTTTAAGTTATGAATATACACTGAAATATCTGTGCATCCTTTTATCCATAAAATCAATCTACTTGGTCAATTTCCAACACAGAAAAAAATTATCTCTTTGCAAATATTTTGTTATAGAATTTAATATTTGATTCAGTACGCGCTTTGGTACCGAATGTTTTATGTTTAAAAGTAATTATTCCGCATTTTTGTTAATAGTAAATAAATAATTATGAATGCTAAATGAATAATATCTTTTTATTTACAAGCATTTGTCTTCTTGTTAATAGACTTAGATAAGACGAGGCTTATTGTAATAAACTTATTTGATACCAATCTTACCAAACAAAAATTCCCATTTGCTAGTGTCTTTAACGATAGACGGGCTTCATGTAAATATCGAGCTGATTGGAAAATCATGTAGCATTTTCGAATCAGCCAAGTACATAGCAAACTATCGTACTGGTGCTCTTTGTAATAAGTCGGATTTTGCACATAGACTCTGACATATTCATATTCAGGCTTTCTTCACAATTGAAGGAATGGTATGCTCACAGAGAGAAAAAAAAATACTTTGGTCTATTTTTTTTAATCTAAAGATTGCTGAATTTTGGCTATGCAGTGACGCCTTATTGTGTCATTTCTTCACTCGGGTTTTCAGATTTTGAAAAAAGATCGCCCAAAAGAAATGGGCATCAAAGCTATTTTTCCGATTCAATTACATAACAGAACCAAAGCGAATAGTACCCCTAAAACTTTCTCGCAAATTCCCCAATAAATATTTTTATTCCCTTTCCCACCGCATAAAATTGTGAATCTTGGGTAAGGCCGCAAATACCTTCGATGGCATTGGTGAAAGATATTCACGAAATATAGATCTTTAGTTTGAATTTAGACTTTTTTACTGAATCTATCGTGCAAATATGTATATTAGACGCATTTTTGAAGACCGATTGACAACAAAATTTGATACAGTTATAGTCACAAGATAACGTATAAAGACAGTCCCCGTATAGTTGTAGTCACAAGATAAGATTTCATTGATTTATTCTATTGTGTTTATATTCATACGATAGTACAAACTGATAGATCGTTCGATATTTGACAGATTTCGTTCAAAATTAAATAAGAATATATATTTAAAGCTAAACCTGTGTATAAAATTTATTTATCTAGCTCTTTGCACTTTGTAGTTATTGAGCTCATTTGTACTAGAACAGCAAGACAGATAGGCTACTTTAGAATAGATTTCGTTCAAAATATATTAGAAATCTACAAATTTGTTGTAAAGACCATACACCAAATTTCATTCATCTAATTCTAAGCGTTTTTTTTTTTAAATATATTTGCACAGATAAACAGATATATTTTAAAAATATGTTTTTCAAACTCGGGGAGTTTTGAAACGTGGAATTTCGCCAAAATGTCGAGTTCGAATTTCCTGACGATTACAATACTTCCTCAATACTTTGTATACTAGAAAATAAAAACAAAATAACCTTTATCCTTTAATTCTCATGGGAATATGATAGAACATTGTTGCGAAGCAAAGCAATTTATGAAAACAAACCTCGATTCTTAGTCTTATACTATTTCGAATCCAACTTTCCTTAACGCTTTTAATTACACTCCCCCTTCCTCTGCCTTTCAATGAATTCCAGAATTTAAGAAAAAATTAATATCAAAATATTTTTGTGTTACTTATGCATACGTATTGATATTTAAAGAATGTAATTTTTCTCTTGTTTTATTTTTAAGAATTGCTTTACGAATTTTTAAATCTTAATTAATTTTACCAGAGGCCTACATAAAATAATGCCCAGGGCAAATTTCAAGCCAGTTCCTCCTCCCACCCCTCATTTTACGAACTGCAATCAGCCTATTCCACTCTTTCTCACACCAAAACTTTATACTAAGGAGCACTAAAATTGATTATTGAAATTGACTGAGCAATAATTTATAAAATATTTTTGAACTAATATGATCTTACTGCTTTCGAAGAGAATTCAATAAAATTAATGTTATTTATTTCGCAAAGCCAATTACATTTACTTGAATTACTGAACTTATTTCATTTTTGGTACGCTATAGGTTTTAATTGTTACAAATAACGGAATAATAATTGGAAAGTAAGAAAAAAAAATTATTGTCTGAACTAAATTTTTATACATAAACAAAATTAAAATGTACTGAATTTTTTCAACAAATAAAGTTAATGATTTAGGCCTATGCATTTAACTATTAAAAAAATCGTTAAATTGAATATCTCTCTCAACAATATATGAATTAACTAAAAAATGTTATCATTTTAATCAAACATTAATTTAAATTATAATAATTGCATATTACATAGCTAAATACAAAATAAATATTTAAACAAAATCTAGCACATCACTGAATGAAGAAACTAATTATTGCAGAATATTATACTCTGAAATAAACCAAAACTATTATCGTTTGAAACGCGCAACTAAATACTTCTACAAAATAAAAATGATTTATTGTTTTCATATAAATCATTCATCTACATATGAAAATAACATGCTACGTTTTGAAATTTTGATCTTTTTATTTCTTTTAATGAGCTAAAATATTTATTTTCAAATACTGATCAGGAATTATATTATATATTAAATAAATTTTACCTTTATGGGAATAGAATCCTCTCAACTTGAACGAGTTCTAATGCAGAACTGTGTGCTCAACGTGAGTCTGCTCTCTCTTATACCCACAGAACTACTGTTTACATGAAAACTTTCCAAGAAACTGACTAGGTTTATTTCGTCATTTTTCTATTATTAGAACTTACTACGAAATCATATCTCATTTCAGTCTCAAAAATCGGTAAAAACATCCAATTAACATCTACTACATCCGTATCATCTTTCATCACAGCACCGCTTTTATTCTCCTCTTTATCCCAGGTGTTTTAAAAAGAAAAAGCTCTTCTCACTCAAGTTACCTTATAGCAATAACAAACAACCAATTAGTCTCCTTAAAACACTAACTGCTGAATAATAGAAAATTAATTGACTGAATTTTCAATAAATAAAAATACGATGTTTTGAAAGATATATAAAGTAGGATGTCCCATTGCATTGTGGGATTATTCCTCCTCCCCCTGAAAGATCTGTTTTTACTTTTTCATATGCGAAGTAAACAGAGAAAAAATAATCTAATATATAAAAATGAATGTTTGTTTTTTCGTATTTTAAGCGCTCCCATATTCTTCATCCGACTGCGATAAAACTTAGACAACTTACAGATATATATATATATATATATATTGTCTACTCTAAAGCAGTTGAAAAATAAAGTCAAAAAAATAGAATAAGTATTATTTATACTTCTTCTTTATATATTAGAGTGTCCCATAAGTTTCTTTCCTATTTCTAATGAAATGAATACACAATATTTACTATTTAAGATATTATTTATTTTTTTATATAAGAACCCTTTATCTCTATTACCTTCTTCCTCATTATGCCTTCTTTCCAAAATTGTCGTGTTTTGGACAAGAAATACTCCTCGAGGTGCGCTTTTATTTCGCTGATGGAATTAAAGCGCTTATCGCGAAGAGAATTTTTTAAGGACAGAAAAAAGTAATAATCAGATGGAGCGAGATCTGGAGAGTATGCAGGATGCGGTAAAATATTCCAATCAAACTGTAAGAGCCTCTCTTTTACGACTAATGCAATATGTGGTCTCGCTTTGTCATGATGAAAAACAACATATCGTCTGTTCATTAATTCTGGTCGTTTTTTTGCTATGGCAGTTTTCAATTGATCCAGTTGATGAGAGTATTTCGTAGAATTTATTGTTTCACCTCGAGGAAGGATCTCGTAGAAAATTACGCCTTTCCAATCCCACCAAATGGACAAAATAACTTTTTTGGGATGTAGTCTCGGCTTAGCTAGTAAAAGAGCTCTGATACGACTGAAACCGATGACATAGACGCTAATAGATAAGCCTGCATGTTTGTACAAGCAGAGCCAGATTAGGCCATTCATAACGCGATGAGAAAGAAATCTTTCGGACACCCTAATATCATTCAATTTTAATGAATGTATTTATTGTCGTCAAGAAAATAAATATCTTTCTTTCGATCATTACTAATGAAGTATGATATCTATTTTAAATCTCAAACGATATTTTCAAAATTATTTCTTCTGCGACAGCAACGCGGTGGGTACCAGCTAATAATTATTAAAAATTCGACCTCGTGATTTTGTAGAATTTCCACGTTCCGAAAATTCCTGAATTTAAAAAACAAATTTTTGGAATTTCGTCTGATGTGAACACGATAGCTCAAAAACATTTTCAGCTACAGACGATGCATACCAAATATATATTTATACCAAATTTACAGATATCTATCAAATTTTGGGCGAAATTCAATCAAAGGAAATCTGTCAATTTTGCTGGCCGAGAACAAGTGAAGATAGAACAAATTTGGCACATAGTTTCAGCATCTAAACTCCAGAACCGCATCAAATTTTGTGCGATTCTGTCAACATAATCACTGTCAATTGATCTGTACATTCTCATGAGTACAAACGTGATAATTCAAAAGCGCAATAATTTAGATAAATGAAATTTGGAATGTGATCTTGTTGCTAAAATTGTAATTATATATCAAATTATACACCCTAGATCTCTAAAGTAAACATGGCTATAACGTTAATTTTCAGAGTTTATTTTTAAGACATACATGGAATGTGAGTAAGGCCAAATTTGATCATTAAAAACCGAAAATACTCATTGATATAAGCAATAATATCTTATTACGCTATTTAATTCAAAGAGAAAATGCTTCACAAATACCATTTCCATCCGTTTAGCATTTTATTTCACATTGCCACGCTATGGCATTGATCCTTTCTAACAGCATAGAGAAATATCTAAATTAAAAAATTCTAAACAAACTTGAAAAAATTGCAATGCAAATAAACTTATTTCTTGCAAAGTCCAGAGAATATAAAATTCCAGTTTTCTTAGACTTCTGATGATAAAATTTTCATACCTCAGATTGTCAAGGAGCATACGTGTGAATTAAAGAAACTAGTACGTAAAATTAAGCAATGTTTGAAAATAATTAATGAGATTGACAAACCAAATTCTTTGGTAAAATAACCGTCTCGAATTATACGTTTCTAAATCAAGATGTTCCAATCTCCAGAAAGATTCAAATTGAATCATGAATAAACAATCAAATATATGAAAATAATTAAATAAAAAACTAACTTCTTGAAATGCTATATCATTTACTTTTTCCTTTCTTAGGAACCAATTCGTCTAAAATTAATTTTCCATAGAGGGCTGATTTTTAACTAGTATTCTTTGCTGTTGTCCAAAAAAAAAGAATAAACAATCAAGTTTATGGAAATTAAAAATAAAAAACTTACTTCATGAAATGATATTTCATATACTTTTCCCTTTTTTTAAAATCAACTCTTTCAAAATGAATGGACAAAATGCAACAAAATACAACAGCATGGGACAAAATACAATGTCCACATCCCTTTTACCCAAAATTGTTGCCAATTCAAGTTCTTTAAAAAGTAATCAAGAATAATTAGGCCTTTATTACCGGAATTAAATTAAAAAGGATGTCACTAACATCAAATATTTAGAAAAAAAGAATTTTTTTTCTTTTTTTTTTATATATTGTGCCCATTTTGTTTATATTATTTAGATTGTTAAACGGCATTTCATTGTCATATATTTTATTTAATACTTACTTTGCATTCAGTTTGTTTTTGAAAATATCAAAAACGTTTTGCAAGTTAAGAACAATCAAAGGAATTTGTAAATTAATTTTGAACTCATGTGACCACATTTTTTTTTCTGAGTACTCAGAATAACAACAATCTTGTAACATATCGTACAATTTTCTTTAACATATTTGAAAACATTATAATCATATCATTACCAACATATTTGAATATCATTAAATAATTATATTATTTAAATCAAAGATCTTACAAGAGTTTATTTTTACTTTTATGTCATTGCTTTTTGCTATTTATTCTTCTACATTTGAATTTTTATGCATTTGAAATTATTTTGAATTCATGCCTATTGAATATTTATTTCAAACTATGACCAGTGTACAATTAAGTTTTAAAAAAATTTTAACAGTTATTTAACTGTTCCATCTTTATAAAATTTTATGATAGTAAGGACTCTGTTCTCAAACAGTGAAACTTCTGAATTCTGTGGGTTGTTACTTTTTGTTACTAAGGAACTGAAATACGTTTCATTTAAAATAAAATAAAGCATTGAATCTATTTAAATAAATACAGTACAGTTCTTACATGTAGCGAGATTTATTTTGACCCTCCATCTGGCAACTAGAACAGAACATTTCAAAAGCTATACATGGTGGTACAAGAAATATTCAATCTTTGAAGGAAAGATATTTATGCTTAGTTTTTGATAATAAAAAAATACACAATCAAGTTAAATTAATTTACTGTGAGCTAAAATTATGAACGCAATTACTGTTTAATTCCTCACCATTCAAAAAAAGGTAATTAACAATGTTTAATTAATTAGTTCACAGCCTTATAGCTTCTAAGAATTAAAATATGCTCAACTTTTATTAGGATTGTCATCTTACCCGAGATCAAAATAATTTTGATCCAGTACCAGGACAAGATGGCACTTGTGCTTAATTTTTTAAAATAAAAAACTAATGTTGGTTTCATTCACCCTTTGCTCTCAGAGAAGTAAAGTAATTTGACGCCTGATTATTCTTTTAATACAAGAACTTGTTTATTGCTTCGAAAAATAAATATATATAATTGTTTTAGGTTGAATTTCCCTGAAAAAGTAATCTATATCTTCTTGCCATTCTGTAGGTATTTTTAACGATGAAAATTAAGATGTAAATAAATAAATTGTGAAAACGATGCACTGTCCTGACCGTGCTCAGCTTAGCCATCTGAGCACAAATAGTTAAAATAAAAACTTATCTAAATAGTTACAAAATAAGGAAAGATAATTTTAATAATATATCCAACAAAAAATTATTTACATCAAAAACAGAATGAATTAAAAATAATCAACTCTTAATATTATCGACTTTCCTTGGTCTAACCTATCTCTCAAAATTAATAACGCTTATCTATATTGTTTAATTATTTAATTCATTGATTTTAATTATCCTTAAAGTAATTAAATTGTAAAATATTGTTTATTAGAATTACAACTTACCATCATCACCAATTTTCATTTTATCATATAAATTAGCCGTCTTTCGCAATAAACAACAAATTATCATTTTTTCCACTGCCTCTAGAAATGTTTCTTAGGCGAATATACCGTACTAGACTGTCTCATATCAACTTTAAAGAGAAAACAAATGTTATAAAATTAAAACTTACTCCAAGTAAATTGTTTCACCGTAATAGCGAAGTAGCAACAGGTAGTCCCTTATATCGTCATTTTACATATTGTTACATACATTTTATATCTTAATACGTTATAAGTTTTATATTTTAATACGCTATACGTTTTATATCTTATATGAACAGAACTTCTAAATACATAATTTACCTGGAATCCGGACTTTCTTATTAAACTGACCCAACAGAGACATCCGACGAGCATCTTTTTGCGCAAACTCTCTCGCTCTCTGTCTCCCAGATGTCCAAAAATAGGGAGGCTAGGAAGCCATATAAATTTAAAGTCTCACACATCTAAAGCGAACATCAGACGGCGGTTTAATAGAAATTCAAAGAATATCGGATTACCTCGTTAGTCCGAACCCACGCAAAATTCTAATGATTATAAAAAGAATTTCATTTAATATGTGATTAGAAGATTCATATTTATTCCTAAAATATCACATAAATAAATAATATAAATTGATAACTATTCATACTTTAATTCCAAAAATAAAAAGAAATGCCGCTTTCTTATGAAATGTAACAAAAAATATATGAAGTTTTAGGAGCTATGAATATTTTCTAAGTAATGCAAGCACATTTAATAAATATGATATGGCAAATTTAATTCAAAATGATTTAATGCTTAAAATCATTCAGAGGAAAACGAAGAAAATCTAAAAGTCATAAGCTATAAAATCACTTACTGTATTTACATGGTTTTAAGAGTAAAATAAAATCTTCATTAAAAAAGTTATTTGAAGCAGATTTATTACAATAAAAAAAGTTAAAGATTTGATGAAACAATGAAATAAGTTTGGCACAAATTTCAGCAATTAAAACGACTATGGTAACACTTATTTAAATTTTTTAAATTTCTTAAAATTATTGTATAATTGCATAAAAAACTCTAAACTCGAAAAAATAATTTTTAGAATTTTAAACTGGCGTAAAATTTTTTTGTGGGTTAATGTTTTCTGAAATTGTTCTCAAAATCTCATTTATATTTTAATTAATTCAACTTCCTAAAAAATCGTTTAGATATGCACATTCCCTTCTTCAAAGTATATTTAACAGAAACTTGGCAACTTTAAATCAAAAGGTCTACCCTGTTAAGTGGCGGCTTTTGATAATATAAGGCCACAGGAGCTAAACTATTTTGAAGTCCCTCTTATGCAAAATCTATTGATGACAAGCAAGGCAGGTGAATTAAATTTATTTAAGCTTTTAACTTTATGCTTATTTTTTAATATTCATTATTCAATTTGAAGAAAATTCCCTTATTATTATTTACTGCATTTTTGATATTAATTTTCTGTCATTTGTACTGAGTAAATACTTTATTATTCTTTAAATATATATATACTTCATTTAAAAAAAAAAAATGGCTTTACTATATTGTGTGTGCGAGTTTAAAATTTTAGCAATTCCATTTCAGAATGTGTTATATGGAATTAAATTTTTAGAAAAATTTCAGATTGCACATGAGCTTTCGAAAACAGATTTGTCTTAAAATGCCTACAAATATTACTTTCTTATAAATCTGAAAAAATCATATTCTAAGAAGGCTCTACGATTTCAAATGCTTTCTTAATGTCTAATGTGGGAAAAATGTTACTGTTAAAACAATTGTTTCTCGAAAAATATTAAAAAGCAGCGTTCACGAGCGTAGTCATGCGCGGCATGAGATATTGGAAAATGCGTTTTTACCAAATAGAAAATTATTTTCTATAACCCTTCCCTCCTTCCCTTTCACCGAATTTGTTGAATTTTTTGAAAAACAACGCGGATATCAATCTGAAGAGTTTTTACCAGATATTTTCTCCTGTATAACAGAAGAAATACAAAAATTTCACACGAATAAAAAGCCTGGTGATAAAATCATACGGTAAATTTCATATATTTCATTTACCAGTTCGAAGGTAATCCGTGTTTTTGTGTTCACATGCTCATGGGTGAGCAGGTAGACAGCTTCAATGTTTACGAATTTCGAACAATATATACATATAACAATATCAATATATACATATAACAGTATATTATCAATATAAAGGTACCCTGTATCTGTATATTGTTAATATAAAATTATAATACAATGTACCGGATGTCCCACAAGGTATGCAGCGTCTAATATTTACAGATTTGGGTGAACACGTCAAGATGAATGCTTCGATGTCTAATAGGTGGGGTTCCCTAATATAGCTTCATAATCTAATTAAGGTGTGAAACTTGTGTTAGGAAAACTTTAAGAAATGAGCAAAAACCAAGTTTAAATTAATGTTTTCAATACAACAGATGAACTTTCAATACAACAGATTTTCGAAATATCGACCATTCGAACAAATGACAGGACGAAGTCCGGAATCGAAGTTCGCAATTATTTTCTGCAAAATATCTGTTCCAATTAACTTGACTTCGTTTTTGATTGCTGCTCTGAAGTCCTCCAATGTTGAGGGCTGTGTGAAATACATTGTTACTTTCAGATGTCCCCATAAAAAAATGTCACATGGGTTAAGATCGAGGGAGTATGGTGACCACTCCATACCGTTGCCTGTTTCCATATTAGAATCCAACCCGACCAGTCTGTCATGAAAATGTTCCGCTAAGAGAACGAAGTTTTGCTGAGTGCGGTGAGGTCTAGCACTATCTTGCATAAACCAATAATTGCTTATATTGTCTATGCGATGTAAGAATGGGATTGCACCGTCATTCAACACGTCAAAACAAGCTTCACTGGAGACACTTTTGATTTAAAAAAATTGGTCCAATGACGCCTTCTGCAGATAATGCACACCAAATTGAGCCTAAGTGAGTCCAGTGGACAAACTATTACATGATGAGGATTTTCAGTGGCCAAGAACCTCCAGTTCTGTTTGGTAACATTTTTGGAGGTGGAAGTGCACCTGATTACTAAACCAGATCCGATCAACATCAATTTCGCTACATTCAACCTTATTAATCATCGTGTTTTCAAAATCAAACAGCCTTAAACCATCTAAATCGGTCAGTGGTTGATTGATTTGAATTTGATGGACTCGCTTCGTACAGAAGTTAATGTACTTGCTTTGCACATTTCCTTCACTTTCTGAACATTAGTTTCCGTTCTTGCGCGCATCTCTTTTTCCCCATTGCTTGCAACATTGTCCAACACAGTATCAGTCTCCTTAAATCTTTCTTACTTTCTTTTGATCATCGTGCCGTTTCTGATGTGGGGATTGTCGAATTTTTTCCACCACAGCCGCTGGTGATTGCAATTCATGATAAGTCAGCACCATGAAAACATAATGCTCTATAGGATATTTGCTCAATTCAGAACCACAACGATTACGTACAGTACACAGTAATTTCTTAGCGAGTAACGTGCGATTCATTCTCATCAAACCTGTTTTCTAACCTTATATGCCACGATTGGAATTTTCATTTCCTCTCATTGGTTGCCACAAATTTACATAGTCACCTAGTGACCATGTTGTGCAAACGTCGTATCACCATGTTGTGCAACCGTCGTATGCATCGTAATTTTGAATACAAACTATCGGATTCGTAATTAATGTTATTCATGTAAATAGACTATGACGCTATATTCGGAAACCCCACATGTTATACATCAAAATACTCGTCTTGACGTGTTCTATCCGAATCTGTAAATATTAGATGCTGGATACCTTGTGGGACACTCTGTATGCACTGTATCCATTCCAAAATTTTATAGAACATAACATTTTAATTATCGTATTAATCATATATTTATAGTACGGTTGACAATGATGAGGCAAATAAAAGGACAGATTGCATCAATCCGATGACTAACGCTGGTATTATCCCAAATTCTATCAGGAAATAAAATGTTATTAAGAAACTTATGCCAAATTGTCCGTCCGCTTTGTGTTAAAATATTGAAATATACCTATTATTGCCAGGTGTCAACGGGTGGCTAAACTTGCAGATAAAATATATACCTAAACTGAATTCGAAACATTCATATCTCACTAAATTAAAAGGATTTCGGATTCGATTGCATTATTTCGAATTTTCATAATGGAATGTAATTTGAATTGGAAATGTCAGTTGTTACAACAGTTTATTATCTTTTCTTTCATGTTCAATATATTAATGCCCCCCATTATATCTTTTTTTCGCGTACTTCTGGCGGTACGTGTACCACAAGTTGAGAAACACTGAACTAGAAGAGTAAAGAAGTAAGAAGTTATAATCGCTGATTGTCTTCATAAATTGGAAGTGGAACAATCCAAAGAACAAATCTATAAAAACACACTAAAGATATAAAATATTGGTTCAAAAACAACAAAAACTAGATTATGCAATTTTTATCCCTTGTAAAAAAGTAAAAAAAAAAAAAAAAATGCTATAATGCATAGAATGTCACACTGACGTTCATAGAAGAATTAAAATTAACAAAATGATATTATTAATTTAAGAATAAAAGAATATTTTTATTTTAATTATGCTAAATAAAATTGAAGGGCCAGTCAGGACAAAAAAATTTCCTTAATTGGATTGCTGACACGGTTTTTTTTAATCTTTTTCTCTACTTTAAAATAGGCAAAAAAAATATTTGCATTAGTTTACAAATAAATAAACCACAAAAAATTTCACTATTTTTTTATTTTTTTTTACTAAAATTATGTTTTGATAATTGTACATAAAAAAATTTCCAAGTGGTGAAAATTCAGCAAACTTCCCCTGTATCCGGGAGTCGCTTACACTTGCTACGCCACTGAATTAGAGAAGCATCAGTAGGAAACTTTAAAAAAATCCTATCTATTATCTGTTCAGTAGAAAATACTCTATTTCGAGTATTTACGAAATTATATGAGGTCGCATTGTAGCCTTTTTCTTTTGTTAGTTGATCATGCAGAGATGAACCTTGTGTCATATAAAGAGCCTATAATACTACAAATGAATCATCTTATCTGATAATAAACCGTATCTTTAGAGCAATATATATTCTCTCCCTCCTCTCATTTAGCTCATCTTTTCTTCAGTAGAATTAAATTATTCTTTTATACGTCCTTAGATGCATAATTGTTTCCTTAAACCAAATCAAGAATATGATAAAAAATGTAATAACGACTCGCTGGGGCTATTACATTTTTACCTTGTATGCGAAATTATACACACATACGATTCCCGAATTAATTCTTTACATATATGCACGTAAAAACGACGCAATATACTTTTCTCTTATTATAGAAAAAACATAATACTTTTAAACATCTGAGCAATCATTTACATATATTATGCATCGAAATAAAACGATACAAAGTATAAACATGAAAAACTATTCCCGGTTAGGATTGAAAGTGTAATTACTTTTCACACAGCCAACCATTACAAATGGAAATGACCCATTAGTTGATTTCGCCAACTTAATGATGGTTAACAATGCGTAGCCAAGAAAACGCCCCAGGACCACTAAATTAATGACTTTAGCAGCTTGAAGCGCTGTTTCCTTGTGTTTAACACAATTGAGACATTTTACGCCTGAGCGCAACGCCTGAATTGTGTAACAACGGACACAGTATTTAGCGCCGTCACAAAGCATTCAATGAAGCTTTCTTTCTATGGAATTCGCCTCAAGCCGCCCCTTATTTAGAACTTATCACGATTTCGATGTAATTTAAGGGAGTGAAGTGATGTCATAGGTTACAAAAGATTTTAGGGTTCTCTTCCTCTTCACTTTGTCGTTTTATTTGTCAGATGAGGTAATAAGGGATGGATTTGTGCGTAATAATTCGCGGTCATAATTCGTTTAAAGACGATGCTCTTTATTTGAATTTCTTATTAACTAATCAGCGATTTGTCATAGATTTTTACAGGAATTAGCATAATTCCTAAAAAAAAACCTATAGTATTTATCCAGAAATAAGAAAAATTGCATAAAAGCAAATAAAATTATATAACTTTTAAGTACATTTATTTATCTGTTAAAACACAATTATGTATCTAATTTAAGTGTCTATCTTAAACACAGTTCTCCTTCGATTAAAGATGATGTTTGTTATCAGAATTTCTCAATACTCAATCATAGATTTACAGTAAATTTTTACAGGAATTTGTGTTGTTCTTGAAAAATCTATGGCAAATTGATGATAGCCATACATTTCCACAAAATAAAAAAAATTCATAATTTCTCAAGGCTTTTTTTTATATGTAAAAACAAAGTAACATATTTCATTTTTAATGTCTATGGTTAGCACAGTCTTGCCGTAAATATTTACAGGAATTTGTGTAATTTCTAAAAATAATCTATGGAAAATCGGTGATCACCCTAAATTTTTCCATAAGCAAGAAAAACTATATAATTTCTTAGCTCGTTAATTCATCAATAATAACAAAATTGCGTCTCACATTTACTGTCCATGGTGAATACTACTCTCTTTTCAGACTTCATCTTATTAATATCTTAAAAAAAAAAAAAAAAAGATTTACAAAAGATTTCAAAAATTCGTAACTCAAAAATCACTTGTTTTAGGGCAAAATAAGTCAACAGTTTTCAGAATGTCGTTTCAAATACCGTTCGTAATGCTCAAAAGTTTACAATTCTCCCTTGCAATTACCGTTCTTATCATCTGGCAAGTTTGCTGTCAATCCTAGTAATCGTTCGATATTCTGCTTTCGTCTGTTTTACCTCACATAGCGGAAGAAATTTGTTGTTTTGCTTGTTTTATATTCAGTGTAGTTTCTTATGAGTGTCAAGGCAGCGCTTACATATTTGCAAGCCGAATGATTTCAGAATCACTTACATGCCAATTACTTATACGACCGACGAATCATCGGCGGACTCATTGCTTGTTAATCGCCCGTGCATGTATTTACAATAATATCTTCTTGCTAGAAAATTATTTCACGATATCTTACAATTTCACGAAATATATTTTTCACGATATCCTAAAAGCATTATCACAAAAAATAATTTTTACGCCAATTTAAAATTTGAAGAAATTAACTTTTTAATGATATCAATTTAACTGTCGTACAATTTTTTTAGTATTTTTAATATATTCTTTTTAAAATTTGTAGTTATGATTTTCATTTTTTTATTGAAAATTAAAATAATTATAATATTTCACAAAATTATTTAACCACCTTTTTTTTCTGTTGTTAAAATTATAGTTAACAAAATATGTTTTCTTTGATACAATGTTTCAGAATTAGATTTTCATCTAACCGGAATTTGATGTTATACATTATTATAAATATGTTTGTCACCTCAAGCTGATTCAATAAAATGTCTTTTTAATTCAGTCGGTAAGTTTCGTGTGGTGAAATATTTTCCAGCACCATCTTTTAATTGTTTTTTTGTTTTGTTTTTTTCCAAAACATGGTAAAGGATATTAGCTTTTCCCTTTACGTTCTAATTACAGATTTATTCTGATTTCGCTTAATTCAGACATTTTAAATTTAAAAAAAAGTACTCCTCACAAATTTTATGACTATTGAAAATTTTAACAGTTATCCCTTTTTAAATGTTTTTTTTAATATTTTTCTTGATACTGTTTTTTGGAAATTTAGTTATTTAGGTTATTTCATTTCATTTTTGAAGACATTACATTATTCTTCCCTTCAATATGTTTAGTGATTTAGATATTTTACAAGTTCTCACTTTTCAGTATTTGTTGTTAGTTTAGCCGCACTCTCACATTTAATCCAAAACGATTTCTATTAAAATGTCTTGTTTCTAAAGCAGATATTGAGAAAAAGTAATTATTCTTTTTTCCATAAATTTCAGCTTTCATTAAATTTATATTTCTCAGTTTCATCTAAAAACAGAAGTGAAATTTTACATATTTAAACCTTCCGAGTTCAGTTAATAATTTTATGCCCAGGAAAGTCTATGTTTCGAGTGAACAAGCCATTCGACATAAGCGACTACTTATATGCAAAATAAATTTGAAAAACAATTACAAATTAATTTTATGAAACTAAAATGGTATAATATTATTATTAATAATAGAAATCGCAAAATGATATAAATTTGTATAGTATTTACAAAGTAATACTTGCACAATTAAATAAAAATAAATGATGAATAATCAACAAGTATGTGGGCCGAATTATACTCGAACATGAGCTCCGGTTCTCCTTGTGCTTGCCACAAATACGACAGGATTATGGCACAACGTGTATGAACCAAATGTCATGTTAAACAGCGTTATCCAGTTCGGAACCAGAAGGCTAGTTTTCAAGACCGATTTAACCAAGCTTCTCAACGTAACGTTTTACATCAGGGTTAGGGTTTGACATGTATGAACCAGATGTCGTGCTGAACTGTGGTATATTTATGGTAGGATCTGAAGTTCGGAACCGGAAGGCTAGTTTTCAAGACCGGTATTCCCACATCTTCTGCTGGCGTCCTGGCATAGGGGTAGCGCATCTTCCCCGTGATCTGGGCGTCCCGGGTTCGAATCCCGGTTCGGCCAGGGTTGTTCTTCATCTGTGTTCTATCTGTGAGGTTTGTGAATGTGCCCCGATGTAAAAAGGGGTTGTGCAAGCGAATGTGTTTGTGTCATCGTCATATGAGCTAGAAGTCAGACTTCTGCCCTCGGGTGCTCAGGGGTCTTTACCCTCAGAAGCGACTGCACCCCCTTTCCGTGGTAACGCGAACACGAAATCATCATCATTCCCACATCTTCTCCAAATATACAGCCATCTGCTTAAATCCGTCCAGGGTACACATCCTCCAGCTTTGGCATGAAAATTTCAAAAAGATTACTAACTCATATATCTACTCAATTCAATTTCTTGAAATTCATCCCAAAACGGTAATCAGCCATGCTGTAATTTCAAAACTCAATGTTTAAATTCTCTATAAATGAGCCAGAGAATGAATGGATATAAAATCTGATGGCATAAATTATTTTTCTCTTTCTCAAGATTCGCATAATTATAATACTATCCTCATTGGTTGAGAGTGATAATGTTTCTAGGACTATTATTGAAAATTCAGCTGACGTATTCTGAATGTAATTCATTTTTTTTAAGAACTATGTCCAAAATAATGTCACCTGTTGATTTTTGCCCTTTTTATCGCATAGGGGTTTAATGTATGCATTTCCATATGCTGCTTGAAAATTGATACATATGTTCGTAAAAGAGAGCCCTTTCATCACGCAATGTATTAATATGAGTTGTAAATTAATGCGAGGTTTCAACGTAGGAATTTACATCGATAATTTGCATTCGCTGCAATTTCGGCAGCTGTTTTCTATGAAAAATTTGCATCGAGGTTAATTATATGCTAGCTTCTTTACAGAATTTTGCAGATTACCCTTTACTTTTTATGAATTTTGTCGATAATTATGTTACTGCTTGCTCGCTTACAAGAATTAGATTACATTACACGATTACTTACACAATTTTTTTCCCTTCTAAATGCAAAATGTATTTCACATCTCTGTATTAAACACTGTTATCAAGGCAGAATGATTGAGACATGACATTTACATCTCAATTAATACTATGCAAGAGACACAGAATTTCTATTTAGAATAGAGGAAGGGTCGGTAAACTTTTATGGTAAAAGAACCAAACTTTACTATCAGTATGTTTTTAAAATAATTTGAGAACCATAAGTAAAAGTATGCAGAAAAATCCATTACAATTTTTTGATAATATTAGACATACTACATTAAAATAAGAAAATTACTGAAAAACGCTCTCATTGTAATCAACGAGATACAATCAATATTATAAACGTAAAAAAATATCGATATCGAAGTTCAATTAATTTCTACATCTTAGACTTCCTTGATCCCTCCCCGCTTCCCCTTAAAAAAAAAAAACAATTTTTGGAATTGCATCTTTTGAACATTTTCTGTGAGCACAATAACTTGAAATACAATGAACTAGAAGGATGAAATTTAGCATGCGGATTTTGCACAAACATTTTAGAAACCATTTCTATCAAATTTTGGACGAAATCTGTCGACAGGAAGTTCAAATATTTATTCATCAGCGCGCACATGAACTCTATAATTCAAAAACATAAACAATCCAGATAATCAAATTTGGCTTGTAACTGAGAGAAGTATTGAGTTAGAAGAAATAAATTTTGCACATGGTTTTATCACCAGAGTTGTAGATCTACAACAAATTTTGATTAAATCCGTAAGATGGTGGATTGTACTGATTGCTCACTGATGTTTGCTTATTGTGCTGATTGCTCACTACTGATGTGTATATGACCAAAAAAAAAAAAAAAAACCCTCAATAAACTGGATAAATGAAATTTATTAGGCGATCTTTGTACTAAAATTCTATCAAATCTGGATGCAAATGATCATCTGGGTGAGATCCAAAATGCAGTCTTCTTTTACTACGAAACTTAAGACAAAACAATCTGCATATTGTAGATACGCGAGAAAAGTCGACAAGAGAACATTGCCTTTTGTATGTATGTAATTTGTGTATTATTGCGGAATTTGTCCGGTGGTTGTACGGCGAAAGAAGTCCAACACGTTGGATAATAGGTAGGTTGCACAGATAGCAAAAACATAGCCAAGAAGTAAGAAAACAGCACTTTTAGAAATTAACAGCACAAGCTGACAGAAAATCAATAACTCGAAAACGGCAGTAACGCTCAGAGTTCGGCAGTTCCATCGGCAATCATAATCCCAAAGAGAATTAATCTTCGTATGTACGCTTCGACTTTTATAGTTTCACAACAGGATATGAAATTATACAGAAGAATACAGAAGACGGGTCTCAATAGAAGTAAGCTCAAATTTTTGTTTTCATTTTTGTCGTCAGAGTCGCCAAATGGTTACCAAGTTTGTCTCCAAGATCGCAGGTCATTGCTAAGACCACAATTCAGTACCCATTTAAAAGTCGCTGTAAATCTTAGTAATTTTCAGTTCCGAGACTGGATCATATTTTATGCATATGTTTTATTGAAATTCGAGTTTCAAAGTGATCATCTGAGCCTAGATCCTAGTTCCTGCTAATCGAGTCGGTATCAGAAAATCTAACTCATTGTGTAGTAAGTAACAAAGGCATGAAATTTTGCAGGAATATTTATCAAAGTTGGCAATGGAATCTATTTTCACGGTGCGGATGCTTTGAAAATTCGTCAGTAGGATGCGATTTTTTATAATTTATTTATATCTATTTATTGTTATTTAAAGGGGGGAAAAAGTAAAGATACCGTTCCATTTTTAAGAATTTCAATAGTAATGTGACCAAATTCCAAATATTTTCATTAAAAAAATGTCACTATAAATGTGCCTGAAAATTTCGCTTTGTTGAGAGGGAAGAAATATTCTCTTGAAAATAACGCTCTTAAATAATAATTCGGAAAATGCACAGAAAAAGCGAAAATCTGCAGTATTCGTAAATTCTAGTATCAAAACTAATTAGTTTCAAATAATGCATATTAAGAAATTCGATAATTAACAAAAGAATTTGTTAAAACATGAATGCATGGAAGTATTTGTGGATTTAATTTATAATTTCAAATAAGTAATTTTGGAAATTCTTGCCGAAAGAAGCATTTTCAAAAAGTTCCTTCCCTTCCTCTCTCTCTCTTTTTACAAATCATTAAGATGAAAATAATGTTATTTCCAATTCTACAAAATCTTAAAACTCTTTAAATACTAAAATTAGAACAGTTATTGAAATGAATTTATTCTTTCTGAATTTCTGTATTATTGTATGAATTACTGCATTTCTAATAAATTTTCAAATATAATCTATTATTCCTTCAATAAAAACCACTGAAAAAAAATTGTTTTTTCTAAATTTTATATATACGGCAAGAATTTCCATTTTTCAACCTTATTTGTATAAATCGATATAAACGAGTATAAAGAACACAGAAAAAATAATATTAATTTGTACTTAATTAATTAGCTTAAATTATGTAAATAAAAACTGCGATTTTCAATTTAAAATTCGTTATTAAAAACCTTCCTTTTTTAAATCAAAATTATGTGAAAATTATCTTACTAATTAATCATTAAAATATTAAAAATTAATTTTTAAAAGGCGAAACTCAATATATTGCAAATTTGTGTCATTGCGCAGCTTAGGGTTTAAAAATATAAATTTCCTTGGGTCTGAAGTATACATAATTTTCTTAACAATTTGGCGTTGGAAATTCAAAGATTCCGAGTCATTACTCTTTAAAATTACGCATAGATCTCGCGGTTTAGAATATGACTAATCTAAAACCGGCTGTGGAGAAAAAAAAAGGGTAATTTTTTCAGACAATAGAATTGCACATTTGAGTGAAAGAAATAGAAGATAGGATGATAGCAAAATTAGGTTACTACTTGTGAAGATATAGTCAAAAATCGGATGATTCTTCAGTAAGTACTTCAGAATGAATATTTGATATTTACTACTCTTATATTCTATGACATTATTTAGATTGCATATATCTTGAGTTTTACTGCATCTCCATTCAAAACTTATGCAGCGTCTTGATGTATTACTCTAATGAAGCATAAACTCATATAATTCTTTATTTTAAACTGAAACAACATCAACAAGCAATTCATTCAACAATTACAATAAGTACTAATTCAAAATATAAATAAAGACTACATAAATTGATCTAACTATGAATAAAGAGTAACTAGAATAATTCAATTGAATTAAATATCAGATGGTATTTCATATATAATAAGAGCGAAAAATATAACACAACGGCAATAATTTTCCAAGAACATTAAGTAACAAAAAGCAACCAAATTTTTTGAATTTCAACTCAAAACAGTCATGATATTGAAATGGGGGAAGAGAAGCGTCAAAAATCGAAATTTGATTAATCCGAGAAACATGACCCCTTGACCATAGGCTCTACAGATAGCACAACATAATGGAAATTAATAATTTTCAAAGCAGACACGAAGCCATGTAGCCATTATTCATTAAAATAAGTTGACTAGATCGAAAGAACGATGCAAGGTGAGAGGGAGAATTCTTTAAAATCTATTTTTTTTTTAATTATTCTGACTTAATTTTTTTAATTCGCGAATCATTTAAGTAAAAAATGGGCAATCAGTAAAAATCACCCAAAATCGGGAATGCTGTAGCCAAGTCATTTGTTATAGCAAAATCAGATTTGAAGCGATCTATGAATTGCAGTTTGCAATAAAGGAACAGCCCCTCCAGTACCTTTATTAGCGGCAAGCTGCAGAGTTTGACAAGGCCACTCACTGATAGAGATGTCTATGTTACGATCGGCAGTCAGGCTTGGCCACACTTACAAAACAGCCCACCTCCCTTTGCGAAGCTGCAGCAATTACGGGCACGAAGTCCGCTCTAAGCTGTAATCTTGATGCCGCAAGAATCAGTCTTTTGGGCTGCACTCACAAATACACACATATTATACGCTGAGCAGGATTATCACGAGTCTTCTTCGCTAACCACAGATACTCGCTTCACGGATATATACACCCCTCTTTCTCGATGGCCCCCTCCCCCTCGACACAATAGGGATGCGATACAGTCATTTTTTTTATTTAAAGGTTTTGAAATGGAAGAAAAGATTTTAAAAAATATGTGTTTGTGAGAATTCCTTTTTATGTTTATCGTACTTTTTTTTCCAGTCGGAAACAATACAGGGAAAACCACTGGAATGATAAATATTGCTCTTTAAAAAAAAATGAAGATTTCAAAGGCTAGGAAGAGTGAAATTTTTTTCAGTCAGGCCTGCTTACAGTATAGTCAAAAGGATTTTTTTTATTTATTAAAGTTATTTTAACAGAGGGCCATCTCAGACTGCTGTTTGCAACCCTACTATATTTATACTGATGAAGTAAAAATCGGTGGCGAGGAAAAATTTCGCAGAAATTTCCTCTTTTCAATTCTTTAATATTTTAAACAAGATAGTTAAGAAAACCATATTGACATGAGGCAGTTTTATGGAAGATGCTGAATAGCTTGTGGAGTTTGATTTTTTTTTTTTTTTTTTTTAATCTAAATTAGTTAGGCCTTCGTTCTCTCATTTCATCTTTAAATGCTTGGACTGAGAAGAAATGTTTTTGAACATGGGGTTTCGAAACTTGTTTTCGTAAGAAAAGGATTCGGGATTGAAAAAGTTTCGAACCTTCTTTAACCAAAAGACGTAAAATGCCGATAATAGATGAAGTTCAGTACATAATAGGATGTGTCGAACTCAAAGAAATTAGAGGAAGATTCATTATGGATAGTAATTTTAACACAATATTATAACACCCTGGAAATTTAAAAATATTAAAATAAATGATGGAAAAGATTTCTAGCCTTCTACCAACAATTTGAAGATTCTTTGGTTGGCCGTTGTTTTCTTGTGAAAAAATTTATGAGCATAACAGCCAGTCACAATAATCCCTCTTTATACGGCTTAGTTCTGTGGTAAAGGGGTAACTGGCTGTAATTAAAAGAAGAAGAAAAATGATGAAGTTGAGAAGTTCTCAGATTCTTTCCCTCTCACCGCTAAGTTAGTAATATTTATTAATCTCGGGAAAATTATTCTCTGAAAAAGGACGTCTATACATCAAAGCTACGGTTCTTTCTTTTTATGGGTGCCGAAATCCTATAAGATTGAGCAAATTCGAAATCGCACAAAAACAAATGACTATTTAGTAATAATAACCAAATCACTTTCAACTCATTTTGTCTTGAAGTATTTCGTTAAAATTTTGGAATCAGGTGTATTTAACATTATTTTTGTTGTTTTTAAATATGATTTATTTCGAATTCATTTTCATTGGCGTATTTTTTTTTCTTTCTTTTTTTGTAATTAATACCGATGTTCAAAAAAAAAAAAAAATCTGTTTCTACTCTATTCAACGAATTTCCATCTAAAGAAATTTTCTATAGGGCCTTAATTTTAAACAATATTTACATGTTATTTAGTCTTCATAATACAATAGATAATTTCTATACAACAATTTTTTTTCGGCATTTCGAGATTTTTCTTTTGCCTAAATTCCAACAAGATCAACTAAATTGGCTGCCATGAAGGAAAAAATAAAAAACAGCATCTTAAAGGCATGGCAATTGCTGTAAAACTTTCTCTACAATGATGAAGACATTGCGATTGCAGAATACTACGAAAGATGGCGGACTTCAAATGTTGCGAAATTTAATTGAGATATTACAATGAAGATCTTAATAACAAGATTATTTATAAAATTCTTCATAAAAAGAAATGCTATACATTACAGTTTCCAGATGATGTCTTGCAATCTTTACAAAAATGAAAAATTATTTTATAAAAAAAACATGTTCTATATAATAAATTTGTGATGGATTTGTGAAACCATGGATGATTAAGTTTCAACCTTCTTTTTCTAGCCGTTTTTTTTTTTTTTTTCCTTTCTTTTCTTCTTTTTTTTCAACACCGTTTGAAAAACAATAATGTTTTACTAAGAAAAGCAAATGACGCCACTAAAAAATGAAAAATTGAAATAAAACAGAATTTGAAAAAATCTTCGGATATAAAAAAATCTAAATAATAGTTATATGACTGATAACAAAGACATAATCATCTTTAAACTTTTCCTGATTTCAAGATGTTTAATTAGTGCCTTCTGTTAAGGGTAAAAACTTAAGAAGAGTTGGAAGTTTTACATTTTTCGCACGCTACAGAAGTGAATATTATAAATAAAATATTTACTGAAACCTCCGATGTCTCTTTCTAGAAAAACAATTGCTCATAAAATCCTAATTTACTTTGAGATTTGCCTCATATTTTTATTGCATAATATCGAAATACAAAGTCAAAAATCATTCAATTATTATATAATATAGGAAATTATATATATTTGACAATTATACAAAAACAATTATTTCAATGCAAAATGTAAAACACACATAAGATTGTTTGGGACTCGTTTTCAGAAAATGATTAACGAATGTACTATGTTGAGCTATAGCATATCTTTTGCAAATATACGAATATATGGGCCAACTTATCCTCTCTGTATGAGAATCAATGATTTTAAAAACTGGATCCAAAGGAGAAAATATTTTCTATGTAACTTTATACCATAAAACTTATTCAAAAAACAAATTTTTATTAGTGCACCTTTAAATTTTGTGACGATAATAAGTGAATTCCAGAAACAATTAAATGATCTTCTTTATTCTTATCAAAGTAAAATAAAGCATTCTTAGCATAAAGTTCTAAAAGCACGAAAAATGCCGATCACAGAATTCACAAAAGTTGTAATAGATAGTGGTGTCTCCTATAGAGTTCCACTCTATATAATCCATTATGCACCTCCAAGTCTGCTCATAAATTATTCTTTTATTTAAATTTATTTTCCTCAGGGAAATTTACCCATATTGAAATTTATTAGAGGAATAAACTGATCTCAATCATCTTTTAGATAAATCAGGTAGAATAATTATTGAGTACTAAGGATTATTAAATTATTGAGCTTAGTGGCGTAGCAAGGAAAAACGGTCTACAGAGCATAATATTTTCCATGCTCTTTTCATACGTGATTTCAAAACTGTAAAGTAATTGCTCCATAATTTTTTTATTTATGAAGCACTCTCTTGACCTAAAGTTATGTGCCTGGGGCTCCTCTTTTTCCTCTTGTGTCTATGACACTGAAAAAACTAAAAGTTTTCATCCAATAAAATCTTCCAATGTAAAGTATTATTATTTGAAGTTTGGTTATTTTCTGTGATCATTTCATCTAAATTTTTTCTTCTTGGAGAAAGCAAATATTACTTCAGAGATGATACCGCTCAAAATCAATATTTAGAACAAAAATTTTGTTTCAGCTGTACGATCTCCTTCACTAAGTAAACTTTGGCACCGACCCCCGTAACGTGCCTTCCCTCTCCTATTTCATCCCTCATAGCATTATGTATCCCCACCACAACCTCTGTTCTCCGCCCAAATCTATTCACCCTCCAGCTACACGAAGTAGAGAAAAAGCAGGTAAAAAGAAAACCCATCCCGTACATGAAAAACAGTAGGCGACTTCACTAAAAGTACGGGTGAAAATGACGGCTGAAACACTTGGCATGTCTGCTTTTGATAGAATTGTCAAGTGGTAATTGTTAGGCTTCGTTGCCGTCACGCTAAACCGACCTCCTAAGAAGAGAGTTCTTTTTATTATTTTTTCACACCCCGGCTTATGTCATTAATTGGAAAAACCGCAATCTTCGCTCACGAACTCCAGAGTTGTATTAAAAAGCGCGCATTTTCGCAGTCTAATACTTATTTGTTCTATAACTTGGAACATCACAGATTTTTAATCTTACAGAAAAAGAGAATCATAAAACTAGATATAAAATAATGTTTTAAGATGAAAATTTTTTAAAAGCGTTCATTAAATTGTTTCTTAGAAATGTGTGTGTGCTCGCGCATGTGTGAATTTTTGAAGTGACGCAATAGTAATCATTGCTCTTATTTTGTCTTTAAATAAAGCGGCTGCTATGCAACGCATTATCTTTCAGCTTTGATTTAATCATAGCAACGGTTGCTATGCGTCGCACGCGTTTGAATCTTTTATCGCCTTTTAAATGCTAGTAATTGATATACTCGAAGCTTTTCGGGAATTTTATGCTTAATATTCTTAACATAAAAAATAATTATGTATAAAATATTATAATATGTAGAGTACTTTTATCATTGGAAATATTTTTTAATTAAAATTAGAATATCAATTAAATCAAATGATTTTTAAAAATGACCGATAACTAATTTTCTCCTTAAGTTATTAATATTTGTTTTGATTTTGAAGAACATTTCGAAACAGTTAATTGATTAAAAATGACCGAATCATCTGTGTGAGATGTTTCGGAAGGCCCTTCATAGCCTGAAGCTACTGCTGTCGTAGAACATCTGTTCCATTTGCTCTCAAAAGCCTTATTTTTCTTGCTTTCATTTGAGTTTAAGTGATTGACTGGTGCTTTCAAGCTTCTTTAAATCATTAAAACTAATAAAAAATGTTATGTATTAAGATAAAAGTGAAATTTAAAAAAAAACTGGTGGGATAGTTCGAAATTTTAATGCTGCTTAGCGAGGAAGTACTTATATATTTCCTTATTTCAAAATCGTCTGCGTGTTTTATTATTATTATTATTTATAACAATTGGAGTGAAAATCGCATAAAAATGAAATTGATTTTTGTGAAAAGATAACATTTTGCATTTTAAGATGGCGCAAAAATGTTTTTCTGGGGTAATTTCTTCTGAGGTTACTATTTTAGAAGATAAAATTTTGATTAATTTCTAATTAATTGAATATTCAATTAATTTTTGTATTTTGCAAAGTTGATAATACTTTCTCTTTTGTTCTAAATAATAAGTATGCAAAATTTGATGAATTTGACCCAGTTATTTAAGAGGAGATGCAGAAAACATGTATGCAAGACCATAATAACATTTACTTACATTAAAATAAGTAAGTTATTTTCAGTGGTTAACGCTACGAAAAGATTTGCATTAAAAATATTTAGAAAATTATGAGAAAAACTGTAGCAGTTATTTTAATTAATTCAGTTCACTTTGTTTAGTATAATTTCAAGGCATAAAAGTAAACGTAATAAAAGAATAAAATTTGTATGTTCCATACTTGTGCATTTCATTTTGTTTCAAAGGGGAAGAGGCGGGGGGGGGTATGCAAAACATTTCTACAACATTCTGTAATAGCGGGAGAATTTTTCATATTTTTTTTTTTTACAAATAACATTTTAAATAATAGCAAAAATTATAATGATTTATATTTCAAAATAAAAATAAAATATTTTTCTATAATAGCTTTTCAAAGTTTGTATTTTCATTTGCCTTTTATGCGAAATTTAATATGAATTGCACTCGAAGAAATTACCAAAATATATCGCATAGTGTTTATTACTTATTTGTGACTTTCAGATATCCAGATATTAGTTAAAAATCATATATATTAACCTGTAATTGCTGGTAAGTTAAAAATATTCTTTAGACACTCCCGTGACTATAACTGGAATATTTAATCCTTCTGATGAATAAATAAATAAATGAATTTATTTTGAAATTCAGTTCTCTTTTACAATATCCGTAGCCAAGGATTAATAACTCTAGATGCCAGAACAAATTGTATTAGCCCCCCCACACACACACACTTTTTTCTTTTTTTGATAATGTGTGAAAACATAATTTCCATATGTGTACATTAGCATTCCAAAAAACGTCAAACACTTCTTCATGAGACAAATCTCAATTTTTGGTTTGTCATATTAACAAATCATGTAGTAATTAAAAAATATTATTTCGTATTGAGCTCTCTGATAAAAGTTATCATTAGTTTTAAATTTGGACAATTTACTTTGTTACAAATATGGAAGAATCAAGTAAAGAATGCATCTTAAATAAAATTTTGCTAAATTTTATCAGTGTGACTTCGTTTGATGCTGTGACTCATAATTGAAAATGCTTTGCTAAATCAAGTTATAGAAATGGTCCTTCGTTCATAGAAATGGTCATGGATACTGAAATTATCAGTGATTTTCTTAAATCATTTGCGGTTAATACGAATTGTACGATGGACTTCTTGATGAAATTTGAAAGACTAAAAGGCTATGCATTTTACAGATACTCATGTAAAAAATAATAATTCATTCTGACTTTAAAACTCACACCCAAATAAATTCAATTGAAAATTGTGTATAACAACAACGCAAATAAAATAATGTTCTTATGATTTATTAAAGAAAATCTTATGAGAAATCGAATCACAGATCAAATGTCTTCTGTAGTTTCAAATGGCTTAAAATTTATTTATTAAATTTACTGTATTAAATATTCGCTTCAAACCAGGTTTTACTTTGCTTTCTTAACCATTGCGCAGATCTTAATTGTATCAACCTAATGCATTAGATATCAGTTACAGATTTAATTTAATAAATCTTAAAGGATCTAATTTGTATTTTCTCACCGATATTCTTTACAGAATGGTAAGTCAGAATAATCTACAGGGTAATTTAACGTGTGTGTCAAATCTTTTAGAGCAAATATGCAGTAGGTTGCGTGTTATCAGATGGGTTAATTAGTTGTTGATGTTCTGGAAGCACCTTTTATTTAGCAGTGTTCAACTCATTGCTTCGCACGCAAACTTGTTCCGCTTCATGCTATCTGAATGCATGGTTGCTATTAGCAGCTTTCATAATACAAGAAAAAGGTTCTCACCTTTACAAATACATCTTTATCACAGATTTGAAATCTCTTTCGGCCTTATGGCTGACAGATGTTCCTTATTATTTCAGCGAGTACTCTTTAATCACACTTACGTCGAAATTCAGGGACACTTGATATAATGGTAATAGGATAATAATAATCGAGGAGGGAAGTTTGAGGTTGGCTGTTTTCATTTGTTTTTATATTTTTCTCTTCTTTTTTGATCGTCCTTGATTTTTTCTCAGCAGTTTTGTCCAAATAATTGGATGGCACAATTTGTACTTCCTAATCGGACGATGAAAAAAGGCTTATATTGTACAGAGGAATTTCATGGATACTAAATTTTTCACAGATGGAACATTTTCAAGCTGTTGCAGTTTGAAATATTGAGTAAAAGACAGTCAACTTCGTCTTCAGACTTTAGTTAAAAATTAAATGGTCTATTCCCTGCAGTTCTTAGTGTAGTTACAAAATAGGGTGTTATTTAATCAATGCTTCTTCAATCATAGTAGCTTATGTAATTTTTTTCGAGGGGGGGGGCGGAAACAGTAAAAACACGTTTTCTTTTTCCAGACCTCTTCATACTAATATGATCTACAAAGATTCAGAAAAAAGTGCCTTAAAGACATGTAAATCAAGGAGTATAGATACCTGGGGAAACACTCTTCGGGGCAATACCAATCACAAACACTCGTTTCTCACATCACAACGACGATAAAGTATTAACGAAGATATTTGACTTTTTAAACCCAAATATGATCAAAGAACGAAAAAATGATTCTTTGCCTCGGGCGGCGGCTTTTACTATTGCAGCGACATGGCCAGAACTGACTTTGAAGCGTTTCATTAAAACTTTGTTAGTAAATATGTGAAAAGATTTTAATTTGAATTAGTGGTTTATTGGCTTACATTTACATTATTTGGCAATTTCTATTCGAAAAAACAGATGGAATTGAAGTAAAACTAGATAATTTAGAATAATATAGTCCCCATGTGCAAAAACATTTATTTTCACAATAAAACAAACTTCTAAAACACCAGTCAATGACAAAACAGAAAATCAATTTATCATAGTTCTTCATAAATTTTGATGAAACATTCTATACTAGAATAGCATTACTTATGCTTTCATAAGTGTCATTTATTAACATGCCTTTTTAAGATTTTATGGCTCTAAGCCTTTATTTAAATTTAAAAAATAAAAAATTAAAAGCCGCTTTGAATAAAACTTCAATAACGCATATTTTAAAAGATCTGATATAGAACAAATCACCTAACAGCAGGTATTGTTCCATATAATCATTCAATATGGAGTATAACTATGCAAACACAAAATTCACCTTATTCAGAAAGTCTGATAACACTTCTCTTGGCAAAATTAAAAAAAAAAAAAAAAAAAAAAAAAAAGGATTTTGTTGCAAGAGTGTTTGCCATATTTCCTGTTGTGTATTCAGAGGAAAATCTATCATTCGTTTCCACGAAAAAGGTCCCTTTAATTGGTTTTCAACGTAAACAAAATGTATTCATTTTTCTGTTTTTAGCTTTTTTATCTCACGAGCAAAGTGATGGAAGAGGATGTTGTTGATTTCCTTGGACTTCATTCCATTTTTTTCCCTTACCTCCTGTATCCACTTTTTTTCCCTCTTGCTTATTCCTCCTGCTCATTCGTGCTTCCCTCTTGCTCTTTCTTACCCCCCCCCCTCTTTTTTACCCTAGAGGCAATCAGCCATAGCAGTTCAAGCGTCAACAGAAATTTGCCAGGGTAATCTGTTAACACCGCACAGAAAAGAGCGTCGGAAACGGGTTCTTAAAAAATGCGAGACGGATTCCTTAACCACTGTGTTACCGCCTTCCTATGTGGCTTCCCCAAACATAATTATCTCTCCTTTCTCCCCAAAGCGATTCCTCGAATTTCAACAGCTCTAGGCTCGAAAAGGGGGTAATATAGTCTTCAAGTACCAGTGCAGGTATTCACAAGTGTTGGCGAATCAGTAGCGTTGAAATACAAATTACAAGCAATGAGCTAGTTTGTTAAGTTGTCAATGGGGGGATTAACTTGAGTGGTTGGTTGGGTTTCCGGAGCTGTTGTAATAAAGATGTGGTTAATCGAATTAAGTGAGAAAATGCTGGATTGCGGAGTTGCCAGCAATCGCGCGTTATGCGTATAAAAAAGGTGGAGAAAAGCATTTCCTACCTTCCTCATGGACCTCCCTGGGTGCTTGGCATTTAAAGATAATACTTGTTGGCGGGATTTAGTAGCCACAGCGGTTCGAAGTTTTTTAAACAATGCTTTTTAATTATAATAAGTTATACAAAATATTCAAGAAACTAACAGTACTGGACACTAGAAAATCAGCTTTGCTTGTTACTAGAAAATTAGTAACAAGCAATGAGTTAGTTTGTTAAGAAATCAATCAAGCTTGAGTAGTTGAGTTTTTGATATAACAGCAATAATGATGTGGTTTATCGCATTAAATGAGGAAAAACAGGAAAAGATGGATGCACATTATGCACAAAAAAAAAGGTTGGAGAAAAGCATTTCCTTTTTCATGCTAGACCACCCTTGATGGTAGCCATTTAAAAAAATATTTTTCTGGATTGGGCAAATCAAATATTTTCATTGGTTGAAAGCTCTTAGCCAATGTTTCACAGTCCACAGTCATATAAATTCCGCACTGTTTCTTAAACTTCGGGTCACAACCACAAATATGTTACGCATTCGAATTTTGAGGTCATGAAACATTTATCATCATATACTTTTTTCTATCAGATTCTTTCAATAAATCATTATAAATAAGAAATAAAAATCATCATGATTTGAAATGTTTCTTTAAGATTTACTGATCTTTTCGGAAATGCATTTATAATGATGCGGTTTTCCGAATTAAGTGAGATGTCACATTAAAGAGTTGTGAGCAATTAAACATTGTTCGAAGGGGGAAGGGGGGGGGAGAAAATGGAAAAACATTTCCTGTTTACTTACAGAACCCCACGTCATGCTAATATTTAAAAGAATTATTCATTTCATTGGAGGGATAAACTATTTTCAGTAGCTAAAAACTCGTTCTAAAGTATCTTAACTTCTGATCTGTTGTTTTAATTATGTTAGTATTTGTTAAATTAATCCCCGCGATCATCAACAGTTGCATAATTAGAGTGAGGCAAATAGGACAAATACCCATCAAGGGGCACAAAATTGAGGAAAAAAAAATTGTTGCATCTAAGTGTTAAGTATATTTTTATTTATTTAGCTTTATTTCTTTATTCATTCCCCACACTTTCAAAAATTGGAATGAAGATTTTTTTTTCTCTCATTTTAATACCCGGACATATTCAGTTAATCTCAATTCCAATAATAAATAACTATTTAAGATTCTTGCGCAATTGCCAGGCGAGTGACGAACGTTTGAATAAAATTTTCTATTAATAAGTAAAGATAGATTCATCGCTATAATATAAACCAATCATGCGAGTAATGTTTCATAAAACTAGATATTCTAACCTTCTTATTTAGAGTGTGAGGGAAAAAAATCAACATAACATCGGACTTTGTATGAATAAATTCATTAGACATGTTTTTTATTCACCGAACATTTCCTTTAGACAACAAAAGAGAGAGAGAGAGAAATTTTTTAGTATTTATACCAACTAAACTGAATGAAAAGAACCGAGATCAAAGTTCTCTAAAAATAAAAATACTAAACAGAGAAATTATAAGCAATAAAAATTTTGCCCGCGATGAAAATTGGCGTGGAGGAAATAGCCAACTATTAATCGGATATTTATGACTACTTCTTGGGATAAGATTGAATTTATTTCGTTATATGTTCGAATAATAGAACAGCGAAGAAAAAAACTTTGACATGTTTTTTTTTGGGTGGGTGGGGAGATCTTCTTTAAAAAAAAATGCTTTTCTTCTTTGATTGAGAACACTATCCTATCTTATTTACTGACTCAGTCTGAGAAGGCCATACATTTATTTAATGTGTCGCTTAATTGCTGCACAGTATTTGATAATGAATGTTTAATAAAGCAACTTCTCTACAGTTACGTACGCTTACTGCGTTCTGAACAGAAACGAACGGTGTAAATTTGTTTAATATTCGATATATTTTCATATTCTAAAGTTGAGTGCTGAACTCTTACTTTTGTTTTGTTTTTTAAAGACCGCATTCTAATTTCGTTGTATTTATTTAATAGTGGCGTAATATTTTTGAAATTTTTATAAATTAATTAAAGCTCAGTAAATTTCTTTATTATTCAGCATAAAAAGAAGTGATTTTAATCATTATTTTATTATGTTTTTTTATACATTTTCAATAATAATAATATCGATTTATGAATTATTTTCTCGGATTTCATTCGATGAAAAATAAATATATGTATAGCAATGCATCGTAAAGGTTGCCAAGAAAACTTATCCCAGTTAAATCTTTGACTCCGTATCAAAGTAAAAAGTATTCAAATCGAATTTTAAATTCCTAATTCAGCTAATTTTAATTTGATTAAAAAATTATGGTAATTATTTTCAAAATATGTTCATAAACGAGATTTCTACTTTCCTTACTTCCATATTTTTCCCTTTTTAAGATTCAAATCAAAGATTTTCTAATAGCTGGTTTCATTTCCGGTATTGAATTGACTCGTTTCAGTTTGTACATATCTAGAAAAAGGCACAGTAATACTTCTTGCGTACAGCCGACCATCCCGCCACCACTATATTATATTATATATATATATATATAACCAAATTAGTAAAAATACCAAGTTAATATTAGCAAAAGGAGTATATAGAGAGTCAAAAAGGAAGAAATTAAGAATCCGGCCTGAAGACTTTCTCAAGGGTCACCCTCAGGCACTCATGCCTGATTAATTAAATTAGCCTGAATAACAAAATTAGCTTATACAAATCATACAGAAAGAGAAAAGGAAATCTATTTTTTACAAATTAATGTGATATCATTAACCACATGTTCTTGTTTAATGGAAAATTCTTGATTAAAAAACTTATTTGAGAGAAAGTGATTTTTCTCAAATAACTTTAGAAGAAAAACGATTTAAATGAAAAATATTAATGAAATAATGAAATAGACGATTTAATTTGAAATCAGCAATGAAAACTGCTTTTTCGAATCACTTTTAGGAATAGTTTTAGATCAATTGGATTTATTAGACCTATTTAATTAGATAACTAAGATTTTTTAATTTGCGCTGGGATTATATTAATTCAAGAAGGTTTTGTGCATAATTATTTAGGCTCAATTTATATTCACCCCTGCATAAAGTATTGGGAACGGAGAATAAAGTGTTTGCTTTTAAAATAAAAGAGAGAAATGCTGTTTTGGCATTTGTCCTTTATGCCAAATACGTATCTCTCATCAACAAAAGCAACCTCAAAATTTGGTCCGCAGTCAAAGGACCCACACCACCAAATATGGAGATTGTGAGTTCCTTGACAACGTTTTAGTATAATTCCCTAGTGCCTATATGTCCAAAGCATAATATTGGCATGAAATATATCAATGAAATTTACCAAAAAGTTACATTAAGCTAGAATTTTGTTTATTTATCATGAATTAAGCAAATATTCCAACTTTTTTTTTTTATTTTCTCATATGCGTAATGTAAAGTGAAAAAGAAGCCTTCTCAGCGAGTTATATTAAACGGAGGGTTTAAATATTCGTGTTATTTTTTACAACCACAAATGGCAATTACAAATTCAATTATATTGTTACATCAACAAGCTTACAAATTTTCCCCAAATTTGTTTACTTGGAGCCAAGGAACTGAAGCGTCTTAAGTTCCTTACTTCTTATATTTCTTCTCCAGTTAGTTCTACGAATTGGTTTCAATCCTAAACCTGTTCGCTTCTTTATGAGTTTTTTGCCCGACAAGGATCCGATGGGGGAGTATCATTTTACCTCTTTTCCCTGCTTCAAGGTATCCTGTCCCCTCCCGGAATGCTGGGACAATCTGTTTTGATAGATTTATAACCAAGGTTAACGAAGTATCACAAGAAGTTCATAGGCAGTCTCTAACGAAAACAGATATCTAAATTCTGTAGAATTGCAAAAAAAAAAAAAAAAATGTCGAATCGGTATCTGTGCATAAAATTCAACAAAAGTAGTAGAATAAATTGATAAAATTATAGAGAAAATGACAATGCCTTTTTCTTAAAGAATTCTTTAAGAAAAAGGCATTGTCGATTAAAGAATTCTTCGTCCCCTCACAGAATGTTAGAACATTCTGTTTTGATAGATTTATAACCAAGGTTAGCGAAGTATCTTAAGAAGCTCATAGGCAGTCTCTAACGAAAATGAATATTAAATTCTCTAGAATTACTTAAAGAAATGTGAAATTGGTATTTGTACATAAAATTCGAGAAAAGTAGCGGAATAAATTGATAAAATCAAAGAGAAAATGACAATGCTTTTTTTTTTTTTTAAATTATGGAATTCTTCATTCTCTCACAGAATCCTGATAAATCTTGTCTTGATAGATTTATAACCGAGGTCAGTGAAATACCTCAGAAACTTCGCACAGCATGTTGCGAAAACAAATACCATAATTCTAAGCCTATAAAAGATTTGAAAAAAAAAAATAATAATAAAAAAGAAATATTATTTTAAACTGTTTGAAAAAATGCGATCAATTCCTGTTCTTGTGATACATATTCAAGGCCTCCGTGCGAATTTATTTCTATAGCCTATTCAACCTCTTGTATAAGTTATTTATACTACTGTCTAAAACAATGCTAGATGGTTTGTGTATATACTTCCTTGTGTAATTACGACGTCACGTGAACTTATTTCACAAAGTTCTAGATTCTTATCTTATCATTTCCCCCCCCCCCTTAAAAGTTTAATGAGAAAACATATAACCAAATACCACGAAAAGTAGAGTTCATCTTCGCCATCTCGCTACAGAAATTATCAAAAGTGTCTGTCAATTTTCGAAAGTTTCTTTACAAAAGGCAGATATTTAAAATGTGATGCTTCTTTTTTGTTCTTAAAAAGCTTAATAGACTTCCATATTCCGAAAATTTCTTGGGTGACGATGATTTGATGGTAAGGTTTCGGCTTTGGGACCGGTAGTTTCGAAGTCCCGAACTTAATTCCATCTAAGAACCGCCGTGCAAGCGAGAACATATTAAAGGAAGTTTAAACCAAATGTCTTGCTAATGGTGTGGAGGAGAAATTGGGAGAGGGAATACCGAGTCTGATGTCATCCGAAGACATCTGACCACAACTTAAAATTATGGCATCCATTTCAAAATAGCCCTCGTGTTGCTTTGAAATGGGGTGTAAAAGTAATTAAACCGAACAACTCGAAACATTCCTGGTGGAAATCTTGCACATTTTTAATCTAATCTTCAATTTGAGTGATATATTATTTATGTGGATTTTGGTGATAGGTTCCATTATCTTTCCAATATATCTACATAAAATGTTGGAAAAATAAAGTTACAAGAGGAGACTTCAGTGAGGAGGATTTAGTTAATCGGATTCATGATTCTATCAAAAGATAATAAGAAGATTGAAGCTTTTTAAAAAGCATTATTTTCGTAAATGAATCCATGTCAAGATTTATGATGCATTGACTCTGTATTTTTTTGATAAATATCATAAACAAATCTTTCCTTATTCTTTCAAAAATACATAGATTAACACAAAGAAAGTAGAAAAGGAAGAATAATGGCAATGCAAGTTCGAGTAACTATGAATATACTAATATTACTAGCTTATCGGTGATATACTAAGAATTTTTTTAAGGATTAACGGGATTATACTCCCAAAATTAGAGAAACGGTTTATTAAGATTGGAAGCCCAAAAATTGAATCAACAGAAATTATATTACGTAGAAAAGATGTGAAAAGGTGCTTTCTACTTGACTAGATATACATGTGGAATCTATATAAATGCTTCTAGGACTATGGCTAACTGCATGCATCATTGATTCTGTTAAATTCTATAAATCATCGTCTTAGTGACATTGTCATTCAAGTGTTTTCTTATATTTATCATTTATCTTTTTCCCCTTTCAGAATTGATAAACTGCGCTATTACACTGCTAATGAGAATAACTAATTTATACAGCATAGCTTATGAAGTCTGCAAATGCTGCAAATTTAAGATAAAAATAAATCACTTAAGATGCAGATATCTGAAATTTTCATACTCAGATTATTAGCAACTTAATTAAGTTGTTTTATTATTCTTTATATATTTAATATACTTTAACACTGAAATCCTTTCTCTTATCAGATAAAATGGGACAAAAAGACTAATAAATGATACACGTTCATCTCGTCATGTAGGGTAAATTTCACTATCAGTGCTTGGTTAGAAAATAATAATGTACAAACATTCCTTTTAAAGCTATTAGGAAAATAGATGTCTAATTAACTAATTTTATTTTATTTATATTTTTATACCTTTAAATCTATTTAAGAGTAAACTATTTTGTAAGGAATTTTGTCAAAATTCTTTTCTTGTAAGCAGAAGACATCGTTGAAAAAGTTCTAACAAAGAGAAAAAAGTACTGCTCTAGGTTGTAATTTCATAACTCGAATTTTGTCGACGAACAGCATCAACAACAACAAATTATGATTCCAAACATACGGTATATGCTGCGTAAAAACATAATTAAAAAAAAGGCCACGGAAAACCGCTAAGACTTCAGACATTTAATTCGTATATCATGAAAGCAAGCCGAAAAGAACAAAGGACTTTGAACAAAGTAAAACTGCAAGCTTGGGGACACCGATGTCAGTGTAATATTAAAGTTAATAGAAGAGAGAGATTATATTTATAGGCATCAGACCGAATTGTAAAAGAAATCATCACGAACTTTTATGCGCTTGGAAATGTTATTGCTGCCAAAAAAAAAAAAAAAAAAAAAAAAAATTGAAAGAAAAAAATCCTAATGTAACTGCAGTGATTGGATTTTGAAGCGTTAGGAAATAAACGTTCATAGTTAGCGCTAGACAACTAGCGCGAGTGTAATTAAAAGAGTGATGTCATTCGAATGTTGGCTGTTGGAGAAGGAGTTACCGAGCAGACTAACTCGAACGAATCTGCAATAAATTTGTTGTTACATTTTCTATTTGCCTATTTATTCAAAGCACTCACGAACCAGCCACGACAGTAACTTAACAGATCTTTTACTGAATTCTGTTTTTACTGTAGATGCTCAAAAAGGTGACACTAATTTAAATTTTACATTGTCGACGCGAGATATGCATATATTTTCAAAAATTACAGATATTTCCTGAGCATATCTTCCGGTAGCAAAGTGAGGCCACAATGGATTCTTCGCAGTCAGTATAAATACCATACTCAAAGTTTTTCATGTGTCCCAAAATTAATAGTAAACAAGTGAATTCATTCCATCGTGACGGACAAGAAACATGTTGTCTTTGACAGATCTAATGCTTTTCAGTGCCTAATCTTGACTTATTCAGCCCTACTTACCAATCAAATACGACATTTTCGAACTCATATTCTAATAATAAGGAGAGTTGTTTATTAGATTTATTGTATCACTCGTTACAATTTTCTTAGTGCTTATAAGTTCACTTCCTTGTTAACACAAAACACTAACTCAGTTTTTTTTTTTTTTTTTTTTTTTAGCTGATTAAAAATTAAAAGAGAATATTGGAAATAAATCTTGTTTTTCTTTATCTTGATAGATTTCTTGACTCATAATGCTAAAATCGCATGGCGTTCATTCATAGGTAGGGTGATTACTGATAACACTAGGTGCTCGCACAAAGTTTCCGAAGTGCAAGGAAAATTTTTAAAAAATTCTTCAAAGTTCGCTTTGCTTTAAGTATGCATCATATGATTCAGAATTCCTATGAACTCTCCCTTCTGAAGTATTGATAGAATTTTTCTGTGAACTGTCATTTGTTTTTAATGCAAATGGACTTGTTTGGAATATTAGAGATGGGTCTCTTAATTAACATATTCCTGCCACGTGTCAATGAGTACACTAAAAGTATTGTAGTCTGGCCCCAGTATGTTTCCGTATCTCTTTAACTGCACAGCCGTCATTCTACAGTAACTTCGTCGTTCTACCACCAGAAAACAAACTAAATATAATTTTATAAAACCACTTTGTTAAAAGTACTCCAAGACAAGACTGAGTTGGTATAAAATACATATACTGCATTAAATCAAAAGCAGTCTTTTAAAAACAGCAATAAATTGATAATCAAAAGCCACCTTATTTTCATTTTTCTTGGGACTGTATCTAATTTCTTCTACGAACCAGTGCATATATTTGTTATTTTCATTCAGGATATAAAATAGAATTTAGGGGGAAAAAATCCAATAAGAGTTCAAAATGTCTTCACCATTTGCAATTGATCAGAAAAGTGTTAATGATTTCATAATGTCATTGTTGATCATATCTATATATTTATAAAGCATTCATGTAGCGAAAAGACTTAAAACAAAGCTTTTTTTTTTTTCGAGGTAGGTAATACGATAAAAAACGAATAAATCGAGCATTTTCGATTAAAAATAGAAAGCACCGAAAATGAGAAGTTAATGCAAATGAAAATATTGAAGAACCAATCATAATTAGATTCAGTTGGATTGAAAAAAAATTGAAGTGTATACGTTTTAGTTAATAGAACAAATTTTCTCCAATTTTCATTGCCAATTAATTTCGCCATTTTTGATGTGTAGCTAAACACTTGGAATGTGTCTATCATTATTTCTCAAATATAATTTTAAATAATATGGTATTCTTTTATGATAAGATGTAAATGCCAAAGTTGATTAACATGACTATATTAATCTTATTAATATTAGACGTTTTTGGCGACTATTTCAGTGTTACATGTTGACCAATTTTGAAGAAATATATCTTATAAAAATAGAGAAAAATAAGAAAATTCAATTTTAATTTTTAAACATCTTAGAGTTATATATTTTTGTTTTCTAACATTTCATATATATTCCTCTGTTATCAGAAAATTTTAATTTCTGAAGTTGGTGATTTAATTTTTAGTAATTGAATATAAATTAATGTTAGCAAGTCATGCAATTTGAAATAATTTAAATTTATTCTTAGTAATGAATGTATTAGTAGCAAAAATGCGTAACTATATGCCCTAGAGACCGAAACGAGTTGGCATTAGTTACTGTCTCAAAAGATGTGATACTTGGAGGCTGGAGAGCGGAACATTCAGGGGGTGTAAACCTCTAGTTTTTAGATAAAACTGAACTGGCCTTAATCCTATGAGCCCTGACCACCCAATAACGTCCCGTTAGACAAGGGCCTGACTCAGGCGTTTTGGGGTGATGAGCGCTCATTTAAACTCCTTTAACCGTCCTAAAGCGCCTGAGTTAGGCTCCTGTCAAACGGGACGATATCGGGAGGTCAGGGCTCATATGGTTAAAGACATTCATATTAAGTCTGAAACAACATTTTTGAAAATTGATTTCAGTGGTTAATGGAAGAATAATAAAGTGCCATCTTCCCTTTTTAAAACTATTCTTTTCTCATGACGGTATTTGTTCAACTTCCCTTACAGAAGCAGTCATTCAAGATATTTAAAAAACATCAAAAGGTGATTCAGAAAATCATAAATAAAGCAAAATGCAAATATTTACTAAGAATCCAAAAACAATACCTATGTTGAACTACCAGACATGGAAAGAATAAACAAAAAGAAAAAGAAAAACATGAATTTTTATAAATACCATTATTGTGAATATTTAAAGGTAAAACCGAATTTTCATAAACCACATTCCCAATTAATAAAAGGCAAAATTCTTGTAAATAGATTTGAAAGGTAAATTGAGAACAAAATGATATCTTTATCTATTCCTTCACACTGAAATTGACAAATTTTCGTTCCAAAAGCAGCTCGTCTATCGCATCTTTAAAAATGTTATAACATTTTTGCTGCTGGCATGCTGGGAGATAAAACCAAAGTGTATGAAACACATTCACACTAAATCAGAAGCAGCATTTTGAGAAATCGATGACAACTATGAATTGAGTAAAGATAAAATGCTATCACATCTTCGCGTTGAATTTGATAAACTTTCTTTACAGAAGCAGTCTAATCTTTATTTTTTATTCTGGGTGCTGGATGGCAAAATATCAGCAGGTGGTATAGAAAATGGATTGGAGACTTCTGTTATCTTCTAAGAAGCTTAAAGATTGACGCATTCCTCCAACTTGTTTTCGACGCATTTATCCGTCTTAACGGTCATTAAGAAGATTCACTGTGGATATTAGTTGAGTTGAGAGATCTTCTGCTTCTTAAATCGCTTCTTGAGCACAGCCTGTTTTTGAGCTGTTAAGTTGCCTTGTAGTTATCGAATACTTATCAGTAATTTTTACACGCTTCTTACCGACAAAAAGATTTTAAAGGGAATAAATTGTAAAGGGGGGGGGGTTATAAGCATTTTCTCTGCTTGAAGGCGCTATAAATCCGGACTTCCAGGTTCAGATTCCATAAGAAAAGTCGTTAGAGAAAATTGCTCATTACATCTTGGTGACAAATTTCTAACAATATTTTAGATCCTAAATTAATACAGAGATTTTCAGTTTAAAGAAATATGCGTTACATTTAATTGCATTGATAAAAATAAAACCTCGTCCTTCAACTTAAGTTCTTTCTCGTATACGAAGCTTACAAAGTATTGTAATAGTCAAAAAAATTCTAACTCGAGATTTGATGAATCTCGATCCAGACCACCCTGCTTCCAAAAAAACACATTTATCGAATTTTGTCTGTCTGTACCTCTATCTATCTGTGAGCGCGATAACTCAAAATCACTTGGAGGTTGGCGGATGAAATTTGGCAAATTATCTTTACTTTAAATTTACAGATTTCAATCAAATCTTGAACGAAATCCATTCAGAGGAAATCTGTCCGAATTTGTGTTAATACGATACCTAAAATACGAAGAGAGCTAAATAGATAAAATTTGGTACACAGATTTAAAATTAAATCTGTCTAAAGATTGACTATCTGTTGACCTGTTAGAATGCTATTAAACGCGATAAAATTTAGTATAAAAAACGCCGTGACTTAAATGAATGAAATTTGGTATGCGATCTTGTGGCTTTAATTGTAGTTTTGCGACAAATTTTTTTAAGCAGTGAAAGAAGCCTGTGTTCTAAAGTTAGATAAATAGTTCGCGAAGAAATTTTTCTCTCAAAAAAGACGATTATAATTACAGGCGTGATTCAATTGGGATCAAGAAAGAGAATTTTAGAACCGTAAAATCTTTGATACAATGTGCTTCTGCCAAATTTCTCTCAACTGATAAAATCTCTTTTAGTGAGAACTCTTAATTATAATTTACTGGCCAGCTTTATTAGATTATCAGTACATTATTTATTTAAAATATTTACTTCAGGACAAGGCGGGTCGTGTTTTTAAAATCAAGGGTTGCTATTTTGAACAATGGTTAAGAACAGCCGGATTTTTAAATAGGCCAAATAAGGAATCTCTTAGTTTCCTTTCAATTCTGGGAAGCCCCGAGAACTCGAGATTTTTTGTTGTTATTATATTATTTATAGGGTAATTAATTTTTGCACTTTCATTTGACCCAAAAGATCTGTATACCCAACTCATCAAAGTATAATCAATTTATCAAAGTATAATAGCTGTTGCGTTTTCGAAAAAATTAATTTTTTAAGAACCATATTCTGAAATTTAAAAAATTATACTTAATATTAATTTGATTAATTAATAATTTTTTCAAAAGCTTTGTAATAGTATTCGCATTGTGTTAAAAATATTAAATTCTTTTATAATTTTATTTAAAATTGTTTTTAAATTTAAATAAACTGTTAAAACACGAAATATTGAAAACAACTCTCTTGAAGACGAATGATCATTTAAATATTTTATTATTTTAAATTTGTCGTAATATTCGTTAATTGAAAATTGCTTTCATAGAGATTAAACAAAATTTAATATATGGTTTCGGAAGAGATTATTGCTTTAATTTTAATATGAATTTAACATGAAAAAAAAAACCATTCATTTTTACAACAATTTATACTATTATCTTAAAAGAATGATGATTTGTCCAATATAACTTTGAATAATACTTGCTGTAATATTTTTTCAAAAACTTATAATTTTTCAGTGTATGAAAAAGTCTTAAACATAGTATAATATTAATTAAATTAGCATGATATAAATTAGCAAATTTATCTCTTTAAAAAAAAAAAAACGTTGAGTTGAAACGTTTTTTTTATATTAGCATATTTACAATTTTATAAATATTGAAACAATTTTAGTAAAACCCCGATTTTTTAAAGCACATTTTGTTAAATTTGTTTGACTTTTAAAGGGTTCATTCATCTTTTATTAATTAGTTTTATAACGAATAATTACGAATTTTTTTCTTGTTTCCAAGCAATTGTCCCTTACAGGTTCGGAATAACAGCTCAAAGGATAGTTTTTGTCAACTAATTGTATTCTTGATGCTATTTACTACTATTAGAAACATTAAATATTGATTCAATTGCTGCACTTATTTCATTTAGTTTAATAGTAAAGTAGCGTCCACAATTAATGTTTCCTTTATATTTATTTTCCTGGCAACTTTAAAGGTTATAAAAGCGCAAAGTTATTTGCATAAAAATCGCACATGAAACTATAATGGATTTTGAACCGACATGGGAAGAAAAGATCAGTCTGGCTGATAATATTTGGATGTAAAGAAACGAACGATATTCTATAGCTGTCGATGCATATCAAACAAGATAAATTTACCTGAGTAGCTGCTGTCTACAGGAATAAAACCAGTAGTATTCTAAACACAAAGTATGTTTTTTATTTCAACAACAAGCGGTGATCCTCAAAGACTAAGAACGAAAGGGTTGTTCTTCGACCATCATTCTTTCACTATCTTCGTATGTCACCCGATACTTCATAATGGCTGCAGTAAACGGAAAATCTGATACGATAAACGCGAATAAAGGAGCCGACCTTTTGTTTAGGGAAACAGATGGACATCGCAGAATTTGACCAAACAACCGTGTTTTTGTTGCATGAGAATGAAAAGTAACTAAATTCTTTTATGTATAGCTAGTTGTATGTCAAACTATTGTAAATATTTGTTCAAGTTTTTTTTTTCTAGTAAAGTTTCCTTAAACTTTTGATCCAAAGTGCATACTTACATAAAAATATATAATGCATATAAAAGAAATTTTAATTGTTGATGAAAATTACTAAGCGTAATAAGATTAATTTAAATATTTTATATTTTGATTTTAATTAAAATGATTTTACTGAGGTTTCATAATCATTTCTTGGTCAGTGGAATAGAGGAATTTCCAAAAGAACTTTCCACTAGATTTTTTCCAATTCAAGAAAATTCAAATGAATCCATACAATTTTGTGATTTTTTCGTATAATCCCTTGACCCATTGTTTTTTTCTCTTTTATTCAATTAGATTATATCTTTTGTTTAAGATATTGTTGTCCTATTGATTCAATCAAGATTGATTCGATTATGGAATCAATCCCATTGATTCGATTCCATAAAATACTTGCGATGTTTCAGGATTACGCATAATTTTTGTATAAACTTCTTTGAACTATTTAATTTCCGCTTTTAAGAAGCGATATTTCGATACATGTATGAAGCACGATGATTCAAAACTTAACTCATGCCTTCGGAATATTTTTTTCCCCTATTAACTTCTTGTAGAAAAGAAAAAGTTTCTCGGTCCTTTATTTTTTAAGAAAAGGAAGTCAAATATTTCTGTCCAAAATGCAAGAATATATTTTGTAACCATCATAATTTAATCACTTCGTGCTTAAGAAAAAAAACCATTCTAAATATGCCCAATTATTTATGGAATATTAAAAAGTAACAAAATTTTGCTCATTATTTTTTGCTCATTTTCGAAAAATGAGACATAATTTTAATATTTTCAAGAAATATTTAAAAAAAATTTTAAATTATCATTTTTAACCTACAACAGGAGCAATTTTATCAATTTTTCATTATTTTTTTCTCATTATTTCTCAATAATATTCGTATTTTGGCCCATAACTTATCTAACCATCCTCAGTGACAAAGAATACGTTTTAAGAAGAGACTGACAATGAGTTAAAAAGACAGATTGTTGAGCAGAGAGAATAGGAAAAGTTGCAGATTATTTTTTAACCTATTATAAATACCACAGATAAAAACAAATTTTTTTTCGCAAAAAAATGTGACAGTTTTGTTAATATCGCATCAGCCTTGATCAATTTATGCACAAATTTCGAGAGCTGGAAACTATTGTAAAGGTGGAGCCACGGTGGCCAAGTGGCAATGTCTTGTTCTCAGGTTCTGGAGGGCTTCAGGCTCGAAACCTGATTCCACTAAATATTCGTCATGTATACGGGTCTGGTGCACATTAAGCAATGTTCCAGAGACCTGTCGCCTTACAGCCGGGGCACGCTTCAACCCCCCCCCCCCTTGACCCTCTCTTGTGGTTTTCTGGGGTGTTTTGATGTTTGTCCAGTTTAACGATAATTTGTCGGTAAACTGCACAGGCATAAAAGAACCCCAGAAAATCGCAAGAGAGGGGAAACAGGTGAAAGCGTGCTTCGTCTGCACGTGGACAGGTCGTAGGAACGGCGCTTTAAATCTGACGTCATGGGTCAAATGCCCCCCTCCCTCCTATTGATGTGGTACAAAAGCCTAGATATGAGGTGCCAACAGAGATTTCATCTTCGTCAACTGACTGGAGTTCAAAATTACGAGTAATCCATTGTAAAATTACTCTTGTGTTACTTTCAAGCCGAATGTTAATATAACTAAACTAACTTCTGTAAAAGAACGACTGTGGGCCAAATGTAGTACATATCTTACAAATTATTTTTTCATACATTGTTATCAACTTTAAAAAAAATTATTTAAAAAGTGGTAGTGTTTTATGAGTTTTTCACAGTATTTTTTGAATTCCTCCAGCCATCTTTAATGGATCAGAACTAACGCAAAGGAGCCACTATGAACCGAAAACAGTGTGTATTTTATATAATTATCGTTACATTAAAAAGGCAGAAAAAGCAAAAAAAAAAAATATTTAATAATAAACTGCAATAATTTTATCGATTTTACATCATTTTTTATCAGTTATATGAACCATCTTTAAAGACTCCGAACTAGCTCTAAAGAAAGACTGCAACCCGAAACTGGTCCATGCGTCCGGCATCTCATCGTAAAGGTACTCAGCTGTCATGAGTTGCAATGAAATATGAGAAGGTCGTGGCCTCATTCAGCAAGAACAAATTTTTATGTCCCGTTAAGCCCCAATTGCCTTCTTTTTGTATTTTTAATACCTTCATGATAATATTATTACTCCTAGCCAAGATGTAAGCTCCGAACAAAGATAGAACTTCCTCGCAGAAAGATGACAGGTTACTTTAAGAGGATGGGAGAAAAAAATTATTTAAGACAATTGAATTAAAGAAAGCGCTTTTCTTAAGTAGCAAGAAAAATCATTTTAGGAAAACGAAAACAATAAAATTTTCTTAAAAATATTTTATACGCATATATATTTTTTATAGTTTTGTTCTTTTTCGTTCTTGATAATTTAAAATATTGATGATGATGATGTCATGTCGGCTTTACAACGGAAGAGGGGTGCAGTAGCGTCTGAGGGTAAAGATCACCGAGCACCCGAGGGCAGAAGTCTGACTTCTAGCTCATATGAAGATGATACTCACACACTCACTTGCACAACTCCTCTTTACAGAGGGCTCTTTCACACACCTCACAGATAGAACACAGGGTAAGGAACAACCATGCCCGAACCAGGACTCGAACACGGGACGCCCAGATCACGGGGAAGACGAGCTACCTCTAAGCCAGGACGCCGGCATTTAAAATATTGTATATGATATAAGGCACTTCCTTTTCTAGAATACACATTACTCATAAATTTTTTTTAACACGTGAATAAACAAAATACAAATCTGTTTCGAAATTTTTACTGTTCAAATAGAAACTAAATAAAATCTTTCTTTATAAATGAAAAATTTTTCTTGATAAATTAAGCAGGCGGTGAGTTCTTAAAACTAATTTCTTTATTTCTTTCTTGAGGTTTAAGGAAAAACTTCAAATTATAGCCATTATTAAGATTTCTTTGTTAGAGTCATACTCAGGCAGATATATAGTCGAAATAGGAAGGCAAAAAAAAAGATTTAAAAGAAAAAAAAGGGGGGGGGGGCATGAGAAAGCGTTTAGAATTTATCTAGTTTTAGAAGGCAATTCAGTTGAAACAGCATTTTAGTTTCGACGCGTGTAGATTCAGCTTGGAAAATAAGTTACGCTACTTAGAAGTCAAGCCTAATTTCAAGTAATTAGGGAATAATTATGTTTGTAGAAGGCGGATAGATTGATACTACTGCTTTCGTATAATTAAAATATCCACAAGAATTTGTAAATAATAATAATTTCATATATTTCTCCTTACCTTTTACGTAATAAAACTATGTACAGGTGCGATGGATTTTCTAGTACTTGAGATACCACGTAGACGTTTTTTTTTTCCCTTTCTTCACAAAAAGGCAGCTCACCCACAGTAGAATTTACTTTTTATTAGCATAAAATTTCGAATCATTTAAAAGGTAGCCAATTAATGCAATATGAGTTAATAAGCAATCACCACTGTTGTTTTTGTTAATTCAAAGAATTAATAGTGGATGCAGCCGGGGGCCGATAAGGCTTGTCGGAGGCCCTGGCGCTGAAGTTATTGGAAAAGCCCTCTGTAAACATCACACACATGTACTCTCAAATTTCTAATTTTTAGTTATGATTTTTTAAAATAAGATAATTTCGCATACTTTTAATCGTAATTGCTACATTTTTATTTATAATAAAGATATTATATGATTTTTACTAATCATTTTTTATAATTAATATGGTTGAATTCAGATATTGGGAATTTATATACATAATTCGTATCTATAAATATTTACATTAAATTGTTTCGAAATAAAGTGTCATTGCATGAAGAAAAAAATATTATTTTTCCCTAAAAAGATATTTATCCCTAATAAATATCTTTTGCATGCTACTCAACAAGAAACACATTAATAATCATTTTTTTTCATTTAGAAATTTTAAAAGCGTGAAATCATGTACAAAAAGTTGTACAAAGTGAACGTATTTCGAAAAATTATTCCATAAAGCAGTGGCATAGTGAATATAAGCGGCAAGCAGGGAATAAAATTTTTTGTCCACAATTTTCATTAGAGGGTTAGCAGAGAAAATGGTATGACATATAATTTGCTTTGTGTCCTTTTATAGAATTACAATTTAAAAAAGTTACGTAAAAGCAATAATTTTTTTCTTTCCATGATGGTTTTTTAATCTTAACGCTTGGCATATCTATACAGCTCTCTATCCTTGGCTTCCTTTCACTAAATCTCAGTCATAAAGTATTTTAAAGTAAGTGGAGGATTCACACTAATCTTGGATCATTACAAAACTGAGATTATTACATATTAAAAAAAAAAAAAAAATCAGAAGTGAACTTCCCGAAATTTTCTCGTATACTTACTAATAAATGTATTTGTGCATTATGAAACACATGCCATTGGTGAACAATAGCTACGAAAGAGTCTCTTAGCGTGCTATCTTTGGAGCTTTTTTAACGATTAATAGCTGGAATGCGATTATTACGCAAACACCAAAACACCAAATGTGTATTTTGGACTTTTTTCGATCTATCGAAACGAAATTTGAAACAGAATTACAATTGTAAATCACATACCAAATTTCATGCATTTATATCATTACGTTTTTAAATTATCGAGTTTACATGTTTGTAAAAGTACTGACCGACAGACAGTCAACCCTTTGACATATCTGATTTAAAATTTCTTAAGAATATACATTTTAGTTGGAAACGTGAGGGCCGAATTTTATCTATCTGGTTCTTTATATTTTGTAGTTAGCGAGCTCACTTCTACTCGAACAGTCAGACAGACAGACTTTCTCTTAATGGATGTCACTCAAAATTCACTGAAATATACAAATTAAGTGTAAAAATAGAATATCAAATTTCATCCGTCAAGCTCAAGGCGTTTTTGAGTCATCGCGTTTATAGACAGACAGGCATAACGCCAAAAATGATTTTCCAAGATTTGAAACGTGGAAATTCGTCAAAATCAAGAGTTCGAAACTTTTGATGATTACAATACTTTCTCTTTGTATACTTCGAATACGAAAAAGTAAAAAGATATACCTAAATTATTTTGATTGAACCAATTATGATAAATTAATACAATTATAGATACCTGAAATAGCACTATTCTGAAAGTCTCAGGAAACCATTGATCGGATTAGAATTTTAAAATGTTACTCAAATGCAGTAAAGTTCGCCTTCATGGTGCTACTTAAGCCATGGAAGCGAACATCTGCACCCTTGCTCCCCTGTCTTTATGTCTCAGTCATAAAGTACTTTAAAGTAAATAGAAGACTGATACCAAATTCGGGTCATTCTGAAATTAAAGCAGATTATTGCATAGTTTAAAAAAATATGCAACTAGATTACTTCGATTGAACAAATTGTGATAAATTAATACATTTTCAAATATTTAAAATATCACTGTTTATAAAGTCACAGAGAACCTTTAATTTTAAGAAAAACATGTAAATTGTGAAATAAATTCAAATTCTTTGAATATTTTCATTAGCAAATAGCAGAGAACTCTGACGATAATTTAATCCAACTGAAAAAATTAAAATTTGTAATTAATAAAAAAATTCCGCTCCAATTTTTAAGAATAGTTTATACTTGCCGAAAGGGATTTAATAAAGTTTAAAATTATATAAAACTCACACACAGTGCTTCGAAGGAAAACTATCATAAATGTTGATTAATAAAATATAAATTAAATTTTCAAAATCTACATTTTTTTAATTATTATCTCTGCAAAATTCTTTAGTTATTTTAGATGAAAAAATTCTATTCAATTAGTTATATTCCCCTTGTAGCAATGCCATACTATTTAATCTGTCTGCAGGCAATGAAGTTTTGGTTCCTTACAAGACAAAAATGATAATAATAATAACATCTTTACTGATGAATTAATATGAGGAAAGTCAAAAAATTTTTTTTAATTATTTCAACACCTCGAAAGGATGATGATAGCGCATTCGCGGCATTGTACATTTAAGTTCTCCCAAAGGGAGAGAGCATCTCAGTTCTGGGGATGACAAGCTTATGGTTTGATGATTAGTTCTCGTCACATTAGTTTGCGTAGTAAAGGTCTGGAGTTAGCTATTCCCTCTGATGATGAATCGTCTTTCCTACAGGAGAAGTTGTACCGTAGCCGGTGATGTCCCTTAACACTCAACAATAGTGCCCGCCAATGCTTTTGCGTCGTCCATGTCATTACCTCCGTTTACATTCGGGTAGAGTGGGTGTAGCTCTATTTTAGAAATATAATTCAGTCATGTTACTGGAATCTTTTCCATCATCTTTTGTAAGTAAAAAGAATTGTTTTAATTTGTTTTCAAATCTTGTAGCACCTACACCGCTTTAAAATATAAATTTTATTATCGTTACAGTAAATTATTTTTATTTACATGAAACGAATGTATTTAAGCGGTTTTGTTTTGTAATTTGCCTATAATTTTTAATTACTTTTTTTTTTACTGATTTACTTTAAATTCTACAAGACATAATTTCTAGAGAAGAATTCATGTATGATTTACAGATTGAAAATCAAAATCCCATTCTCAAAAAACATTCTAAAATCATGCCTCATTTTATAGAATTTTAACATAGAAAAGTTTTGACTTAATGCCAGAAACTGAAACATAAGTTAAGAATTATTTATAACAGTTCAATAGTATTTCAAGAGAAAATAATTCTTTGATTTTAACTAAGTATGAAATTGAAAGTAACCGAAATCCAGTTCAATACCGTGTTTTGAGAGGATAAACGTTAGAAAATATATTTATAATTTGTTATTAAATTATAGCCAACTATTTATGATGTAAAAGTTAAATTAATTATTTAATTTATTTTTTATTCATTTAAAATGTGTTGAAGACTTTAACTGATGTCTGTTTTCACACACACACACACACACACACACACACACACACACACAAAAAAAAAAAAAAAAAAAAAAAATGACATGGATTAGTTGCCAAAGAAAAAATAGGGCGTGGATTCAGCACTTCATTTCTATCGGGATTGCTGAATTATTTCCGTGAAATCTAAGGAAATGTATAGAAATCTGATATCATCATCACTGACAAGATAAAAAAAAAATAAATGAAAATACAACACTGATAAAACTTTCAAGCTTTATCCTAAATAATAAGAAAAAAATTGTTCCCCCTAAAGAACTTTTTTAAGCTGAAAATTTCGCTCTGAAATTATACTAGAGAGAAAGATTGTAATGCTGCATTTTATTTGATAAAACTAGAAATGCGTTGTTAAAATGTATATGAAAATATTTAGAATTTTTTGGAAATTTGTCTGATTTTACTTCTTTTCTGGAGCTCAATAAGCGTATATAATTATACAGACGTAATTCTATTAGATATTCACTGTTAAATACATATTAAATAAAGCTTAGCTTATTGACCCAACGGAAGAAGAATTCATTTTTAATCGATGATGCAAAGAATACCTCACTTTTTTTACCATAATCGGACTAAAACTCTGTCAAAGCCTATTTCTTCCAGCGATTCGAACAGTTTTGAATAGCATCGCTTCCCAAATGTGTATAAACATTTCCTCATTAACGCGTATTAGTAGCACTAGCTTAGAGGCTTTTGTTCGGGCGCCCTGGTTATAATCGTAAACCAATGTTTTGGTAAGCTGATGAGAATTTTCAAATTACACTGAATGAGCTTACAACAAAAGTTGAAGGAAAAACTTAAAAACGTTTATAACACTGGAAATAACCAAATGAATGCAGGGGAGTGAATCAGACGATAAGACCTCTACATGAGATTTATCTACTGATCCACTACTATTAATGACTACTGATTTTCATTGAAACTGCGTCGCTCATTCTTATTATTGAAACGCCAGCATAGTAAAAAAATGTTTTCTTTACAGTGATCGTATTTATTTTCTTCGGGCCTCTGAAGAGAATATCTGATTATCATTACTACTCACTGAACTAGGTATTTACATGTGTTTACATGCGTTCGCGATGTAAAAGCAACAACATTGCTTCGTGATCCTTTCTTTCAGTCATGGCCCCCTGGAGCACCCCTAGTACATCTGGATCTTCAATGTATTGGTTAAATACGGCAATTTATTTTTTTAACCTCCTAAAGGGGGCTGCGATGCTATTCTTTTGAATACGGACAGAAAATGAGCCAATTGTGACTTTGTCACTCATTATACAAATAAAAAAGGAAAAATTAAAGCAATGACTACCGCCAACTCTATTTATTTGCTCAAGTTTGCATTATGCTGCCTCAATACATGCACTGTGAAAACCTTGAAACGAACCTTGCAATTTTGAGCCAAGGCCAGATGGCAAGGACAGCACCTGGACCAATACTCTTCGCTCTAAGCTTGCAGCCTACACCAAAAAGAGGACTCTTGGCTTTTAACAGATTCACCAGGCTAACTAACATCGCAAATCGTTTATATAATCTAGTCACGATCACATTATCTGCGACTTCGCTAATTGGCTACAGCAGCCCCTGCCATGCTTGTATTCTCACGAAAAGCATTCTAATTCCAAATAAGATCCTGTAATAAGAGCTTTCCATAATGCTATGCCCAGTGATTAAAATCGATTTCAATTGAGTGAAAATATTGCAAGAATCTCAAATCTTTAATAAAAAAATAATTGAACATTCGAACAAATTGAGAGAAATAAGTCATACTGTCTTCATAGATAACATTTGCCAACATTTTAAACGTTCAGTCTTCCCTATGCATAATTTCAATAATGTATTGTTTTCGGCGCGTCATTTCTTTTCCCATTAATTTTCATTACTCCGAGTGGGATTTATCCCAATTTAACCACAGGTTTTCTCTTGTTAAATTAATAATAACAAAAAAGAAATGGTTAATTATGCACAAAATCCCGTTATCCTATGTTGCTGAAAAAACGAATTATTCCCCTTTTTCGTTGTCAGCTAAAAATAATTTTTAATCATTCCTTCTCAATCGCTTAAAACAAACAGTAATTTCCCCAAACTTATGCGTGTAACGAGGAAAACGTGCGTTTTAATTCGCAGACACATTTATTGCCAATGGTAGCTTTTTTGATCAATTTGATTCGCTTCGTGCCGACGAATGAGATACGAAAGTGAAAATTATACTCTCAACAATCAAGAATATTAATCGCCACCTTCTTCCAAGCTTCACTGATTTCTGATGATAGTCTTATTTTATGGTTGGATGCATTACCTGAGGCACACTTGTTCAGCAATAAATTCGGTACATTAAATATACTGCAAGATCCTTATTATAGTGTTTGATTTTGTTGTTTTCAAGAGGTATCACATCTCAGCGGCTTTTAAAGGTGGTTCTAATGTCAAATCCAAAAAGGATTTAAGGGTCTTTGAGTAACATGACACAGTTCTAAACTTCAAAGGAAAGTCCAAGAGATATTTGTTCGTCATTTAAATATTACTCGAGACAAAATTCTTACTATTCAAATTAATAAATATTATTTCGATAAAAACTTTTCCTCTATTAATACAAACAACAGCATTATTAGACAATGAAATGATTGATGCTGTTATTATGATTTATCCAATAGGTAGGAGATTTCTTAATTTTGTGCAATGGTTGCTACATACAGATGGGTTTCTAAAATCGTCAAATTTTTCCACTGTCGCAATACTTTTTAAGTGAATGTATTTATGAAATTACCTTTAAAATTAATTGAGGTAATTTATGTTGCCTGTTGTAGTTAGGTTTAAAGACTTATCGACATTTTTCCTTGACGAGCTACATTAAAAATGGCATTTATTCTTATCTTATAGTTTACCAGTTTTCTATTTTTATTTTATGGTAGTTTTTGTCAAGTGTATTTGTGTAATTTTTTGCCTTCAGAGCTCTTGCTACCAACATGCTTCTGTCAAACCTAAACATATAAAGTGTAAAAGAAGTTCGGCTTAGTGGACTGGCTATTGTTTAACATTCTTTACGTTTCTTATGTTATAAAACTGAATTTTGGTGTTGGTAGGCTGGCCAGGACCACGAGAGATCATTCCCTCAGTAGGTTTGATTTGTCTTCATGTTCGCGACCAATTTAAATAACCATAAGGTTATAGCTGCAGATCCATGAAGCGATGTTATATATTAAAAATGACGGAATCCTTTGTATCTATTAATGCTTTGAATCATATTTTTCTAGGTAGATTTCTATCAAATTTTGAACCAAATTTGTCAAACAGTTGATCGTCTGTCGGTCTGTACTTTCACATTAATTCAATAAAATTATCAGTGTTATCCTGTGACTAAAATTGCAGTTTCATGTCAAATTTTGCTTTCAATCGGTCTGCAAAAATGTGTACTCTATGTATATTCACACGATTGATTCTGTAAAAATGCTATATTCATGCCAAAGATCTATATTTCGTAACTATGGAGCGCCAAGGTCATGTAAGGCATTCGCGACATTACCCAAGGTCCACAATTTTATGTGGGAAAGCAGTTCTTGAAATGGGCATTAAAAGCCTTATTTTGGACTACACTTCGACAATTCAATGACCACTAAAAAAGAAGTAATCTTACGAGATCTCAATAAGAACAGTCGTTTTGAAAAGGCAAGTAAATGCTGATTTTCTCATCCACAGAAAGGTTTATTGAACTAATTCAGCTCAGCGTGCTGATATAACAGCTTTTTTGCTTTGTTTATAAGATAGTAGGGCTTTTTTTTTTAGTAAAAATTCAAATTCACTCACTCACCACCAATAATCTTATAAAAATCACTGACCGTATTACCCTTTAGATAACTTATCCAAGCCTTCTTTTATCAAAAAAATATATTCAATCCTTTCTGTCCGAATTGAAATTTAATGGGATATATTAATTTTAAAATTTGCAAATAAAAATCTGCAAGCAAGAAATTCATATGTTGTTCCGAGAAAAGTCTAGTCTAATCTTCAGAAAAAAATAAAATCATAACATTCATTTCATAATTATTTTTTTATTGTTGTTGTTTTTATATACATTCTATTCTTAAGTCATTCAGTTTTTCATAGATTAGGCAATAATTACATTAAAAAAATTTGTTTTTTAGTATCACGAAGCTCTTCTGAGATTTAAAATGTTTTTAATTTTGAAATTTAAATTAAAGAACGCCTTATCTATAAATATTCTTTGTTTCTGATACATTTTATTTCACTTTGAAAAAATAAGAAGTTAATGGTGTATTAGAGTTTACAAACCTTTGAGAAATTTATGTTTACATTTCACGTATATTTTTATTATATTTGATTTATTGTCAAAAGTCTACGAAGCGAAACGCAACCATTTGGTAGAAAGATTTATAGTGTATTTTTTTTTTTTTTTTTTTTTTTTTTTTATGGAGATACTTTCTTGCGAAATATATTTATAATTGAGTTGCGATCGGTGAAGCTTGAAATATTAAAAAAAAAAAAAAAAAAAAAAAAAAAAAGGATAAGTATATGTTGCGCTAAAAAATACAGTTGCGACTCTTGCTCTAAATCTAAGATTATATTTCTGTATTTCCCTCTTTTTTTAAATATAATAATTCTCTTTCATATCACGACATTCTTTATTCGTTTCTATTTTGCATTCATTTATGATTTTAGAAAGATTTTCCAAATGATAACATCAATCCGTAATTGCACCTTTATTGAATGAAAAATTACAAAAAGTTTTAAAGAAATTACAGCGTAAGGGTTTTATAGACACCTCTAACATTGTATAATGTTGAATTTAAATTCATTCCAAATGTTAAATTATTCTAGATTAACTTTTTGTATTTACTATTTAAATTTTCATTGCTCTATCGCCATTTTTTTATTTCCACGCCTCTTAGTACAGCGTAAATTTTCGTGTGAAATAAGAGTAGATGTTATCTTTTCTAAAAAGAATTGATTACTTAAAAAAAGTTCCCCTTTTATAAATTAAATTATTCTTCATTCTTTTCCTCTAGAGAAAAACAAAAAACAAAGCCAATTTAGGAATATTTTTGATTCTTTCTATACTATTTACTTCATTAATATTAATTTCACACCTTGTTTTAGGTGAAAAAGCAAAGATTGTTAATGCAGTTTAGCACGTTTTTAATGTACAAATTTAATTGTGGTGATTTTATATGTAAATAAAACAAAACGGGCACCATTATCTTTATCTTATTTATGCTTTCCATATAATTTTTCAATGAGAAATATCATGTGCTAATGTCTTAGTATTAATTTCAAATAATATTTAAAATCGCATGTGATTTTTTTATTTTATTTGTGGGATTTTTAAAAGTAGCTCTTATGAATTTTTTAGATATCTTGTAAAACAAATGTTTTTGAACTTGACTGTGTTTCCCAATAATTAATTAAAGGTAATATTTTTTAAGTTAAAGCTAAATCAACATACATAAAAATATATGCCTTTATACAAGAAATTTGATAATATTTTAAAGATATTAATAATCTTACAATAAATATAATAATCTTGCAATAAATAAAAGTAAGGCTATGTATGTATATTATGTTCCAAATCTCCTCCTAAACAACTTGGCCGAATTCTGCCAAATTCTCCATACTTGTTACATAAGACGTGGAAAAGAATATTGTCAACTTTTCAAAGCCCAAAAATTAATTAAATATTCAAGTAATTAAAAATTAACATTTTTTCTCTTCAAATTATTACTATTTAAAAAATATTTTCCCTTATTTTAACACGTCTTTTGACAATGCTTTTATTGGTTTTAAAGTATTGATTTAACCATACTTAAAACTAAGCTTAAATCAGTCGTTCAAAGAAAGGTAGCCTTTTTTGTACTTCGGCATTTGTGAACAAACTTTTCAGAACTAATATAACAAATTTTAATAACTTATAGAAAAAATGAACTATTGGTGGTTTTTAAAAAAATCGCCTGATTCAACTAGTATTATAATTTTATTTTAAAGTCATTTTAAAAGATAAAAGGATTTTGTATATTATAGTACTTTATACAAAAGTTGATTTTACTTTTAAAATATTATATATGAAAAGTTTTAATCCCAAGTAACGCCAAATATATCAACTAATGACTGCTAAATATCGCTTTAAATTTTGAAAGATTCACGGATTTTTTTCATTTTTAGTTTAATTTAAAAATAACAATAATTTCCATCAAATCTGTATATTATATTCAGGAATAGAAAAGAAACAAAAAGTTTTATTTAATAATAATAAAAAAAAACATTCGGAATTTTTGCTACGTAAATCTCAGCATAATATCTTATATATTTAAGGTTATATATTTTTGAGCTTATTTTGTTTACAAAGAAATCCGAATTTGTATTTCAAAGTAAAAAGTGATCGAAAAAAAATGAATGATAAAAAATATTAATATTATGTTGCTATATTAAAAGCGCAAATTTCATCACTCTGTAAAATCTATTTTTCTAAATACCTTAATTCATGCGATTTTGCATAAAATTATAAATTTTTAAATCAAACATAATTTAACTTTTACAGTTGTTATCTACGTCCTTAGTGATTAAGGAGCTCTAATTTCCGATTTTTACAATAATCACGGAATTGTAAGAGTATTTTATTCAATACCATTCTGCAACACTTTCCAAAAAAAGAAAAAACATCTGAGATTAAATACATCATTAAAAAAATCACAAAGAAATGCCTCGTGAAACAGCTTTATTCTGATTACAAGCACGTAATGAGATTGCAAGACGGTTTCTTATATCACAAAAAAATAATTTTTTCCCTCTATTGCATTCCAATACAGATCGTTAACTTACTGAAAACATATTAAACAGATTTTGTGTTCTTTTATTGCTGTAGATCCACCCGACTTCGGTCAAAAGAACATGAAAACTATCTGTCTTGATAATAGTTCAATGTAGGCAAGTTAATTGTTTTAATGCATTACAACTCTATCTTTTTATATTTCGAAGACAACAATTCCAGTTTCTGCTTGTTACTGTATCAAGTGCAAGGCACTTAAGTGTCCGGCACGGCAAAAAACTTGAAAAAAAAAAAGCTTTATCTAAAGTAGATGACTACGTGAAATTAACACCATTTCCATGGGAGGCACGTAATGAGATTAAAAAAAAAAAATTCTTTCCTCAGATAAAAGATAAAATAAATTTTTGCCTCCGACACGGAACTGGAAATGTAGGCAATAAATTTCAAGTAAGAGAAGAAGAGCCTCTTCCCCAGCAATGAGAAAAATGACGGAGGGCGTGTATGAAGTGAAGACGCAGCCGCCAAATGAGTTAACGAATGCCATTATAAAAGATTCGAGACATCTTCATTTATCGCGAACTAAACCTGTTCTCTGCTCATTCTTTCTTCCCGGGATTCTGTTTTCTTGTTTTTCTCTTTCTTGCTTTCTTGTTTTTGTTTCGCATCCATCTCTATTTAGTAAACGCTTCATCGGTAGGACCGTTTCATTATGAAAAGAAAACGTGATTCCAATTCAGTTCTGTTTCAATCATCATCACAGTCATTAGAGCCCTGAAGCAACGGGAAGCCTCTTCACGCATTGCAATGAATTCGGGGTCTTGCGAGTCTTTTGAGTCCCCCCCCCCCCAATGCGCTGCTTTTTCTAGTTCCGATTCTGTCTCTCGCAACCCACACTGCCCTCTTTTCAAAACTTTAATTTCAATTTCAACCAATGGATGGGTGTAAGGTAAGGTTTCATAGTTTAAATTTATTTTTAAAAATATCACATTCACTGGAATGAGGGACTTATTTGGAAGCTGCATGAAGTTTATAAAGTTTTACTATTATCTTATAATCAATGTCAATCGGTGACGGTTCATCAACTCATAAACGAGCAATGGAGTGAAATTTTGAAAAAGTATATTTTAACCAGTGGCGTTGTCAGTATGAGTGGCTCCTCGATATTTTTTCCACTCCAGTCGATATCAGTGGTATAGAGAGGGCCGATAGTACCTAGAGTATGGTAATGTTATTTCGCGTTTCGTGATATTTGACTTCAAAAAGGAAAATAACTCATTAAGGCTTTGTCTTCATGGTGCTCGTCTTCTAAGGATTGCGCCAGAGGTATCAATAACCCTCTTTCTCCCCTCCACTCGTTGCTAAACTACTGCTCTTAATTTCTACTGATCTCTTAAACTGCTGATTTACTGAACTCATGGCTGGTTGTCCCATTTTATTTGGGATATATATTATTTAAATCCATATAAGAACGGAAAAAATACACAAGACACTTAATCTCTTAACTTTTTTGCAATTTTTTTAAATATCAAATTAGAATATACCTTCCATTTCTCCATTTTCTTCCTTACTGATTCAATCAATATTCCATAAAATACTTGATAAGCTTGTGGATTATATTATATTATATATTATATATATATTAATCGAACCAAAGCAACTTGAAATGATTTAATTTCAACTTATAAATTTGGAAAGCTATAGCCAGTATAATTCACGGGTCCGATAATTAAGAAATTAAGCGTGGCATATAATTACGAACGCAATTTCGGTATGCTGAATTATTGCCTGCCCAAAAAAGAATTTTCACTGCCTTAATTATCAATTTAGAAAAAGAGAAAATAAAAGTTTTCAGATATTATATATTATAGAACGCTAACGTGCGTTGCACAGTAACCACTCTATTTGCAAATTGACGAATGGCAACAAATATAAACAATTCACTATAGAAACACTTCAAGTTGCATCACTGAACGCTTTTACAGCTGTATTGGATTCAATGCTTCACTCATTAAAGGAACTGTAAAATATTATTAGAAATGCTCTGGATAAAACTTAAAAATTATTTACACATTTTTATCACAATTATTAAAAAGTAGCCAAAAGAAATCATTTTAATGTAGGGGAGAGTAAAAGAAGAGAAAAAATATAGAAGAGTATAAGTTTCTGGTTTTTATTCTTACAAATAAATTGTGGATTCTGTGCAGAATACTTTAGAAGCGCTGCTTTTCCCTATTTATCTGTCATTTCTTTTGAATAAGCGTTTAATAGCTTAGATTAGAGTTTACCAGAGCTTCAGCGAAGAATAACTGAAATTGCTTTACCAAACTGAAATTTCGCAGAGCAGCAATTTCTGGCAGCCAAATTGATGTCGAAGAACGGCATTAACAAAATATTTTTACCTTTAATTGTATATCATCGGGATATCACTAATCACTAAGGTTTGTTTAAGTTTACCTTAAATAAGATCTGGGACAAAATTATGAATAAAAAAGGCCGGGGAGGGGGGGGGGGGGAGGGCCGCGGGCGAAAAAAGTATCAAATGATATGCTCTAAATAAGCGTTTCTCAAACTATATTAAGCGTACCCCCAGGTGTAACGTTAAATGGAGTCAGGGGATATGCAGAAAAAATATTCTAATGGTTGGCACTGATAGAAATATATGCAGATGTGTTGGGAGGGATAACTGGAGCAATGATGATATGACAAGCAATAGTCTGATGATGTTTAGGTATGTGCCAAAAGTGACGTTACACCGATAAAGAGCTCATAATTTAAAAAAATTTAAAAATAGAATAATTAAAAATTTGTAAAGTCAACCTAAAAAAAATCCCCCTCCCCAAAAAAAGGGGACAGGCATTAAAAAAAAAAAAAAAAACGTGGATGAGGTCTGAATGATTCAAGTGGTGGAGCCTTCATAAGATTACACTGTAACAATATGATTCAAGCATAATTAGTAAATAATAAAATTTAGCAAAGACAGGCAATTTAAACTTAGGAATACTGAAAAATAATAAAAAGAAAAGAAAAGAAAATAAATGAAAAAAAATAAGAAAAAGTAAATATATACATTGGCTCTGTCTTAGGTTAGTAGAGTTCATGCTGAGAAACAAAAGGTTTAGAAAAGTGCTCATTTTGCATTTTTTTTTCTTATACTCACAAGATACTATTCACTTTTATTAATACTTGCCTTCTCTATACATATTATGAAAGGCTCAAGCAATGGTAGAGTCCAATTTAAAGTTTGCTACTGTTAAAAAAGCTTTGACATCTGAAGATATTAAGAGGAATGTAAAAATGGTATACAACAAAGTACAACCAACAAAAAGTCCTTTTGTCTTTGTAGTGAAATAACATATGGCTCAGGAGTGGGAAGAGCCCAAAACAAGAAAAAATCATCCAAATAGGGAAAAAAAACATGATATATTAAGAAAATCCTGCTTTCATTGTGATACGGGGAATCCAAGATAGCTTAAAGTCAAGGGGTGGCTAAAAATTCTGAAAACGCTACGCGAATCCGAATATTTAATCATGCGAACATCAACGTATTTAAATTACAATTTTCTAAAATTATCGCATGGAAGATAAATTTTTCATAATTATTAATCACCATGTAGCAAAAGTATATAAAAATACTAGGCCGAATCTGATTTTTATTCTTCCAAAAATATTATTAGGTAAAATTCTTGCTAGTCTTCTGGAAATATTGAGTAAAGGCTTTTCAAACTCGAGCTCCCAAGTTGATCCCTGCTTTGAAACTATATCTCTTCAAAACGGATATGGGTTGATTTGATTTGATTTATCCGCTTTAAGGGCACAAGAGCCAGATTTAGCTACACTATTTTAGACTAGCAGATAAACGGAGATGAGAGAATGTTCAGTATTTGTACTCCCGATCAACTTACATAGGAGAGGTACTTAGCTTTTCGATAATTAATTTTCTGCGCCGCCACGTGCGCGAAGAGGGTTAGTTAAACTGGAGTCCATTTTGTACAAAACTTTTACCAGATTCTGCTATATTCTGATTATTTCTTAGCTTTTGTTGTGCGGCCTTAAGATCAAGTAGACAATCACTTTTTTTATTGTTTAGAAAAGGAGCGAAAATAACATTATGTAACAGTCATTTTAATTTATATTCAAACGAAAATAATGATGAGAAGTAATTTCAATCTACAGTTTTATTTATATATTTTTCTTCTAAGTATCGTTTGAATAAAGAAGAATGGTGGGGGAGGGGCACGTTCAGAAATAAATTTTAATCCACGTGCTAGTCACGTTTCGAAAATTCATGACTTGCAATTCGTCATCACCCAAATGTCAGCTGGTGGAAGAATTCAAATAAACGAAAGAAAAATCCTGGTTTTGTTCATTGTTAATCAATAGCAAGTTCCTTTTTAAAATACTTTTCGGTCTGAATTGCCGAATCATTTTTTCCAACCATTTTTGTCATAGTATATATTGAGAAATCTTATTGAAAGGATATTTTTAAATGCTGAAAATTAAATTGATGAGAAAAAGAGAAATGAATTGCACTTATTATTTGGATTACCGTTCCTTAAATTTCCTTCTTCAGAGAATAGTCGGAAAGCCTGTTTTAAAGATAGAGTAAATACAATTCATCTAATCTTCTTGTGATATTCGTTGCCTTATGACTGGATCACAGATCGACACGGACTTTAAGAGATTCGATTTAGAATTGGACAGGTGTTTTTTTTTTTTTTTTTTTTTTTTTCAATTATTAGTATTCAACAACGAATTTTTAAAATGCATCAGATTTTTTAAAGTATTTATTCTTTTGTATTTATATGTGAATAATAAATACTACTTTCTTACTACCTTATTCGACATTTTTGTTCTCTTTTGCGTTATTTGTATTAATAGCGAGAGAGTTGCAAAAAATCCAGAAGAATTTCAACTTATTCAGGATAATAAAAAATGGAAAACAGTGATTACATGCGAATTTAAAATAACGAGGGAAAGAAGGACATGGTACTTATTCGACCTCTCCCTGAAGTAAAAATAAACGGTAATAAATGGATTATATGTTAAAGAGAAGGGCAAAAAAATCTTACATGTTCATCAAGATTTGATGTTCAAGGTTTTTTTTTTTTTTTTTTTAAATGTTGATAATAATCAATTGTAGTTAATTTTCCTGTTTTAAAATTGTAATTTCGATACAATTTTCAATTAAATATAAAATCTGTTTACCTCTATAGTAACTTAAAATAATATTTGGATATAAAACAATGACTCGGGCATGTAGAAGAAAAATGCAAAATAAGATATGTTTCCTTCTTAAAACGATTTATGGGCTACATTAAAATGGTAGAGAATGGAACTATGAAAGTATCCTGGTATAAATGAGTTTTAGACAGTTCAATAAATAGAAGTGTATATTAAATGATGATTCATCTTCCTTCCTATTCATCAAAATAGCAAAGAATGCGATAATGAACTGGAGAACATTCTGGTATCACTGCATTTTACAACCTTTGCTACTAAAACTGTGTATTTATGTTAAATGACGAATTATCTTCATTTCATATTTATTCATATTCATCTAAACGGCACAGAACTTGATTACGAATTCGAAAAATTTTGCTATCACCGGGTTTTAGAAAATTTGATTGTTGAAACTGTATATTTATGCTAAATGACAATTTATCTTCATTCCGTCTTTAATTATATTTAACCGCAGGAAATGAAGTTTTGAATTGGCACGTATTCCGTTGTTAAATATATTTAGAAAATTTAATAATATGTTGAATGATATTCTAAATCTTTTTGATTATGTTGATGATATGATTTTTTGAGAAACTCCAGATGTAGTACTTGAAGCATATAAAGTAATTAAATTTACTTTTGAAATTACTGACTTGGGTCCGATAAAGTATTTCCTAGTTATAAACGTTGATAAAATAGACAGTAGCTGCACCAGAAAACCATATTCACAAATTAATGAAATAAATGGAAGAACTACTTGAATTCCCCATTGATTTACCCACAAAAAAGAATCTGAAACATTATATATATATACGCTCTTTGCGTTTTGTAGCAGTCGTGTTCACTTGTACTCGAACAGCCAGAAAGGGCTTCCTACGAATGGATTTCGTTTGAAATTTGATAAGTGTCTACAAATTTACTCATAAGTCCATATATCAAATTTCATCTTTCTAATATAAAGCGTTTTTGAGCTATCGTGTTCACAGATATATATAAGGCCAGAAATGTGGTTTTTGAACTCAGGAAAGTCGGAAAGAAGGAGACTAGTCAAAATCTCGAGTTCGAATTTTTTGACGATTTTAATATTTTCTCTATACCTTGTATGCGAGAAAGTAAAAAGGAATGGAAGATGAATTCAAACCCTTCAAATGATTTTTAATATGAATCCGAACCATGATCATTTGAGAGAAAAGCTGCACGCAATTCCAATGCTGAAGATTCAAAGCAGAATGAAGCTGTTACGAAGACCCATTCGGTTTTTTGAATTTAAAACAGAATTAATATTAATTAATTAAGAACGCATTTTATTTATTATTTATTTTTGCGGCTTGCAGAAAGAACAGTTAATAGGAAGCGGCAAATTGTCAGGCAGTTAAAGTTACAGTGGGTACATTTTGCAAGGCGTGGGATATATCAAAACCATCTATTTAGAATTTATGCTGGATGTGTTTTTATCTTTGAGTTTAAGCAAGTTGGAAAAGAATTAATTTTCAGAAGCTCGAAAAATTGTTCTCTATATATACGCTATATACATACGATGCGAGAGACAATCAAATCACAGATGTTGCATATATGTAGTTCATAAACGTTTCAAACTTTTTCAAATGTGACTTAAAGAAAAAAACAGCTGTTATCTTTATTCACTGCAATAAACTCTGAAGCCAACAATTATCAAGAATTCTTTGATAATCTTACACATTTCTTGTCACCGCTTTCAATAACAAGTATACAGAGTTTTCTATACACGAGATTAAACATATAAACTAGTATAAATCTCTTTTAAAAAGTTTTATATTTTAAGAACTATAATTTTCTAATTGTATTTATTTCTTTATTCAAAAATGTTTGCTTCACAAACTTAAACACAATATGAGAAGCTCGTGAAATAAAGTTTTGGTGGTTGTTGAAGCATATAAATCTATACATTTCCTTCTGTACTACCATTTCATAAAGAGCTGCCCTTGAATAATAGCTACGTTTTCAAATGTATTTTTCATTATGGGTCACGCAAATGAAAAAGAAAAATGGGAAAGAGAAAAGAACGACGTAAATTCAGTTGTTCCAGAAGATCAAAACTGTTATTGAAATTAAAGATGTTATTGACTCATATTACATAAGAATTATGACATGTGTTGTACCATAAGCAAAGCAAAACACACTTAAGGACTTCTCATACAGAATGGACATAATTTAACAGTAATGTAACAGGCGTGCTTTTTGCTTCCTAAAGCGGACAACGGGGCCTTCCCAAAATTACTTCAGTAAAAAGAAGTACAAAATGTGCTATACATACTTTTATACCTTCGGATTTGTGCAATAAAGCTATTATGGACATAATATTTCTACGTGGGATTCTCAAAATGTTTTCTCTGTTACAGACTATAGGGAGTGAATATTATTTAACAGTAAAATAACACAAAGATAACTCAAATTTTTACCTTGATCATAATAATTTATAATAAAATAATTGTTGAATATAATAATGTAATTTTGGTATCATTAGTTAAATCGCGTTTAATAGTCTTTTTGAGCAATAGTTGACTCACCTTCTTGGTCAAAGTCAATTGGAGGTATATTTATAAGCAAGATATTATTTTTGGCCGAAAAGGCGTCATTAAAAGAAAAGGTGAAATGTGCGCTTTGTTACACGAAACGAAACTATTATTTGCTCTCAACGTGCATTTCGATGTTTTTATGGATGAAATTCTTCTGACACAAAGGTAAAAAAGCAATTGTATAAAAAAATACTCTCATATTATTCCTCTCGATTTTTTTTCCCTTGGAGACATATCAAGAATAGAGACTTTGCCACACTAAGCTGCTGATATTGAAGAAATGAAAGCTAGCATAAAAGATGCTGCATGCACCTTTACAGATATCATGGCGTGGAGTAGAATATCCCTTCGACATTCTTCGAGCTGCCAAGATGCACATGTTGAAATCTACTGAAATATTTGATCTCAATGAAAACATTATGACAGTGCTCACAATGTATCAAATAAACATATGGCTTATTGTAACATTTTTCGCACAATACATTTTTGCAATCCCTTGTGCTCACTCTGTATATCATTTTATCCTTTCAAAAGGTGAGAAAGAGAACTAAAACGAGCCTGCTGAATTTGTATATGAACCCCTAAAAAATCTTCCATTGCTGGGGACTATCGCAGGTTGCTATCGTGTGGGCTAATGGCACTTGCACGAGTTGGTTGTCGCTTCAAGACAATGGGTAAGGAAGGCTAATCAGCGCCGTAATTGGTGCACAGCCGCCGTTACCCTCTGTCATTTGAAGAAACTTAAGTTCGAATCGCTTTTTCCCTCCGCTTCGCTTATTATTTAATGACTTTATTATTTCTTTCTTCCTTTTTCTTCCCTTCTTTCGATTTTTTTTCTTTAATTATCTCAGAATCTTTGGACAAGAGGAAATAAATAAGCGAAGAGGATGTCCCTCGATTTTAATGGCATTCCTCACAAACAATTTTCAAACGTTTAAGTTTTTTTCTATCACGATACATTATTGTTTGAGTATTGGTTTAGATAGCAAGCTCGTAATATAAAGACGTTAAGTGACTAGATTTTCACCCAAAGGGCACGCTTTTCATAAAAGGGATGCCGGCGTTCTTACATGAAAGTGGTGGATGTGCTCTGGAATCAGTATTAGCAATAATTTAGTTACTTAATTATTTCATTTCAAGTGTAACTTTTTATGTCCAGTTTTAATTTCTACATTATTATGACATAAAAATTCCTTTTCCTGATCACGTTTATAAGTATTATACTATTTTGAAATGAGATTTCTGCATTGATCTCTGGGAAAATTGAATTGTGATATGTTTGCTCTAGTATTCTGATAAAATTAAAATCTTTTATTTTTAAAAATCTTATTTTGATATTTCGGTCCTATTACGGAAAAAGCTGTTTGTCTGTCAGGTCCGAAGATTCAAAAGCGGGCAGATTGACGAGTCTTTAGCGAAGTTTCCTTTCATGCAAAACACCGATAACCCTGAAAGCCTTTTAAAAAGACAACTTAATCCCATATATAGAAGACTTGCACTTAGGAAACTACCTATGTGCACCAAGCTGCTTTGAACGACAAAATCTATCACCCTTCCCTTTATCGTGCCTCTTTGATAGCTATTCTATACCAAGTCGAATAAACCATAACATCAACATGAGCACAATGGGGCATCGCGGGATGTCTCTTCTATGCTGTCCACTTAAGTTTCATTAAATGTAGCATTTGCAATTTCGCTTATTCCAATAGAAGCCATTGTATTCTATGCTGTTTTACATATTCTCAATGCAAAACGAAGGTGAAGTCTCTTATAACCGACAGCAACTAATTTTCTCAATTTCTAGATATGAAATGTTATCCGTTCATTTTTCGATAACCCATTTCCTCATATTGTGGGTAATGTCAACAGTAATTGCGTATCAAGTATTTTACATTTTAGAAAAAACAGAAAACAGTACAGTTTTAGAGGTGAATCATTTGATCGATATTGTTTTGAAATAAAATCAATCGCAAACTAAATCTGTTCTATCACTTCTTGAGAAATTGGCTGGAAATGTTCCACAAGTATTTTGAACTTTAAATTTAATCCTAACATTTATGATATTTCCAACAAATATTTATCAACGAAGTTAAACGCTCCCTTTGAAAATAGTTGACTAATTTACTTTAAGATCTCGATGGAAAAAACAGTACTTTAATATAATATTCAAATTACACTAAATTTAAATTTACGCAAGCTGGAATTGAATAATCTCTTAAGATGTAATAAAATAATTTGAGAATACCTTCCCGTCGACTAGTTTTTATATTTCCACAATATGTTGTGTCATGTGTATAGTTTAATAGTGTAGTGTAGAAAGTCAAGTATGCAATTTATATTAATGTTTCTTTATTTGATAAATTTCCTTGGTTTGGTTTTATTTAGTTATATTGACGTCCCGTTTTAAAGCAACACTAGAGCTATTTTGGGACGAACCTCGTAATTTTGAATCGCGGTCAGATGACGAGGACGACACCTGAGCTGGCACCCCCTTCTCCACACCACATGAGCGGGAGGACGTTTGGTCATGACGGATTTAATGTGCAATAAGATCCCCTCACACGACGGTTCTTCAGTGGAATCGGGTCATGAACCTGAAACCCTCCGGTTCCGAAACCGAGATCTTACCACCAGGCCATAAATTTCTTTGAAAATTGGACACAGAGCTAGAGATATGAAGAAAGTCGAGTATGCATTTTGGAACAGTACTTTTTCTTTGAACAATTTCGTCAAAAATGTCACGCAGAACTACAGTTATCAAGAAAGTCGAGTATGCATTTTGGAACGGTACTTCTTTTGATCAATTCCGTCAAAAAGCGTTATTATTTGTGTTATTACTGTAGCTCGTGTCACAGAGCTACAATAATAGCGTGAAGATTATATATTGAAATTAATTGCTCTATCTTGTAGCATTTCCGAGTTAAAACGTTCATATACACACAAAAAGACAGGCCGACAGACAATCTTTTGGTGGATTTGGTCCAAAAGTCGTTTTCCAAATCTACAATGTTGGTGATATATTCTTATGCGAAATTTCGTTTGCCTACCTCACTGTGTGTTTAAGTAATTGTGCTCATATCATATGCACCAGAACGGATAACTCAAAATTTGATAGAAAACTGCAATTTTGAAATGAAAATAGTATACCTAATTTCATAAGTTTAATTCTTTTTGTTTTTCAGTTATCTTGTAAAAAAGTCGACAAATGGGCAAAAATCCAAAAATGATTTTTTTTTTTTTTCAAACTCAGAAGGTAAATGATGAAAATGTAAATATTTATCGAAAATTTGAAGTCTAGTAAGATAAACGATTACAACGTCATAACATTAATATGCTTGTGACAGTACAGATCAAAAGATAGTGAACTTGGCGGATTCGGTTTAAAATTTGATTAAAATCCATATTTTAGATCTGTGTACCAAATTTTATGTATCTAGTTCTCTTCGTTTCGTATTTATTCGAATAATCGGACAGACAGATTTATTCAAATGGATCCCGTTCAAAATTAAATAAAAATATACGAATTTGGAGCAGACATCATATACCGAATTTTATCCGTCTAGTTGAAAGTATTTTGAGTTATCGTATTCTTAGTCAGACATACAAACTTAATTCCAAAAATGTGTTTTTAGGACTTGGGTTGGTCTGAAACGTGGAGATTTCTCAAAATCTCGAGTTTAATTTCTGACAATTTCTCTTTGAATACTTTATAACTGAGACGTCACATATTTGTGACTCCAAAATAAGATAAGAAAACCAGGAAATCCCATTTTTGGGATGCTGGATCCAGGCAAGATAAATCGGAATGTCACATATTAATGCCACTAATAGCGAAAGGATAGGATGTAGTATTTTTGCAATCTCTAAACGTACATATATACACTCTACTAGCATATTTTTCTATCTATTTTATTCCCTTTTTGTGTTCTTTCATTTCTGTCAATTCATGTCAATTTCTCCTCCATCATTAAATCAGGGTGAGTCCCCCCCCCTAATCGTATCTCTCATATTCTAATACAATTCAGCGTGTTTCGTATTGCATAAAAGTGGTCAGCGATTTGGTAGATCTACATTTTCGTGGGCTTACACTGGAGTTTATTCCTGCAAGCTATTTGAAACCAAACTTTGACAAATTTTGTTTCCCTTGGGGTAATTTGATAAATTTGTTACAAATCTTGAGTGGTAAAACCACATACCAAAATGCATTTATTTAAGTCATTGCGTTTTTCAATTTTAGCATTCATATATATGTTACTGCCAAAACGCGAATTGGCCAGCCAATTTGCGAACTGGCCGTACTTCGGGCTTTGGCCGTAACATATACACGGATATTCGTTGAACGGTCAATCCATTGACGAATTTCATGAAATATTATACATATTTGGATATGGAAATCGAATGGTTATCTTTCTAGCTCAGTGTTTTTTTTTTTTTTTTTTTTTTTTTTGTATTATCAGACCGCTAGATAAACCCACAGATAGATATAATTTCCAAAAAAATTGTTTTCGGACTCAAGGAGATCTAAAACGTGGAATTCAATAAATATCGTGACAAATTGTTGTTCCAGTTTAAGTAAAAATGCAATACTTTGTTTGTAAGGGACAAAACTAGCAATTTATAGTTTCGGTTTGTATTTCGCTGTAAATATTGAGAATAAAAGAAAAACTAGCATTATCTGCATCTTGACCTATTTCGTATGCCCATAGCAAACTCGACATTTCGAATTCATGAAATCTATTTTGTGAAATCGTGGACAAATTTAAGGAAATTATTTTGCCAAAATGTTTTAAAATATCATATTTGAATTGTCTACAGTTAGACAAAAATTAATCTTTGATTTTAAATTAGATCAAAGGGAGTGGAAACTTTTTTGCATACTCTCGAATAAATCTATTTGTGCATTATTAATCTTACGCCATTGGGAATAATAGTTACGAAGGGGCCTAATAGCGGGCGATTCTTCTGACGATTAATCATGGGAATGCAGCTAACATGCAAGAACACCAAATGTGTATTTTTTTTTCCAACTGTTTAAAACCAAAATTTGATGATGAACTGCAATTGTAGTTAGAACATGTCTTTCCGAATTTCATATATTTAAGTTCTTGCATTTTCAAGTTACCGAGTTTATATGCCTGATTGATAAACAGTCAATCCCAAGACTTATTTGGTTCCAAATGTGTTACATATTTACATTTTAGATGCTAAATCTGAGTACGAAATTTTATCTTTCTTACTCTCTTCGTTTTATAGTTGTTGTGTTAGCTTATATTCAAACAGCCAGATAGACAAACTTCCTATGAATAGATTTCGTTCAAACTTTGTCACACATTTTACGGCCGATTTGGACAAAATTATTTTATGAATAGATTTATGGAATAGAAATACTTTTACAGAGATACTTCTTCAAGAAAAACCATCTATACCTGCATACATTATGTTTGAATCAATCTAGGGTTAAAAAAAAGCATTCCTTGCGGGTAATTTGGTTGTAGAATGATTGTTTTTACTCAAATCATTGAAAGTCGCACTTTTTAAAATCCTATAGTTAAGAACTCAGATTTGAAGCCACAACCGTCTCCTGTGTGCTTGTTTATGCTATTCTTGTTTCCTGATACTATACCAAACTTTTTTATAATTCTTTAGGAATTGTTTGGGAAAGAAACCACTGAAACGTTATCTAAAGGGTCATTAAAAATAACTAATGCATAGTCAATGGTTTTCTATTTATTTTTTGAAAGCTATTATTAAGGTTTATTGTAGTTATTTTGAGGGTTATTGGTTTACCACATAATCAAGCTGTTTAACGGCGGTACTGAGGAGTTTGTTACAAAGTGCGTGCCTTTTAAGCAAAAAATTTAACATTTCTCGTGTTTGAAAGTTTTATCTCAGAATATGTTAACATAAGCAACATCGTTCTACTTATTTCAATTTTAAGTGAAAAATGAAAACCTATAGTTTAATGATAATTGTGCTTATTTATGTCAGATAAATCGTCATAATTATTGATTTTTTTCAGGTAAACGAATACAAATAAACCTCAGTTGATTCTATTAAATAAGATTATCAATACTAGAACATACGATTGATGTAATGCTGATCTTGACATTAAACATGTCACTTATTGTTTCATTTTAAAGCAAAATAAAAAAAAAAATTATTTCTCGTATTCCAAAACCTCTTAAACTAATATAGCCCCAAGAATAATTTTGTGCGAAAATTATAATCTATATTACATCTCTCCTCCAATGATAAGTAATTTTCTAACAGCTGTAATCCACTAAAATTATTTGATTTTCTATACCCTATGAAAGGTAAAAACAATAATCGCTATTGTTACTTGTGGCACTTTACAAGCCCACTGACAGATCTGTCAGCGATTAAAGTCGAGTAAGTGTCTCTTGTTTTTTCCGTAGGGTCAAGACTGCGAATTAGCTATTTCCTGCGTCACATTCGCTTGCACAACCCCTTTTTACAGGGGGACACATTCACACACCTCACAGATAGAACATAGAAGAAATCAACCGTGCCCGCACCGGGACGCCCAGATCACGGGGAAGACGCGCTACCCTTGCGCCAGGACGCCGGCACGATAATCGCAAAATATCAGTAATGAACAGCATTTGCCATAATGCTGAAATTTGTAAATATTATAGCAAGCTTTAATAATTATTCCCAATTTGAAAGCCCGTGAGTGAACATTATAATTTCAAGCTAAGATAGCTGGAAATTTATTTTGCTTAGCTGTATTTTAAGCAATTATTCGATAAATTTTATTTCTACAAAAAAAAAAAAAAAAAAAAATACGAATTCAAAATTTCCGATCATTTACCATCAAGAACAATCTGCGTCTCTGGAATTTCAAATTATTTCTGACTTTAATCGATTTTCTACAAGATTTATGCTTAAAAATTTGGCTATTTATTTATTTTGTTTAAAAGTGTTTATTCGACATTCCATTCCTAAATTGAATACAGTGTCTTTATATAACTGAGCCAAGCATATGCATCCACTAATCGCCTCTGTGCTTCTTGGATTTCTAAATTTTTTTCATATTTAATTCAATTTTTTCAAAAAAAAAAAAATGTTTAGAATGCCTACTATCACTACCTTTTTATAGATAATTCGTTAACAATTTATTCTTGAACATACAGATTCTTGCTCTACTACCAATAGATTCACAATTTGCATTTCGTATCATCTGATAATTGAATTAACTATCGTTTTTTTAACCTTCTTCGAGAACGGTCGCCATTTCTGAGGTCTCACAGTTCTTCGGCAAGCGGCGACGTTATTATGCGCCAATAATAACCGAATAATCGTAATGGGCGAATACGTTACAATGTAAGAGGTGAGTTGGAAGGGATATTTCTTCTGCTTAGGTGCATCATTTGTGCAACATCCCTCATGGCAAATGGAAAAGTTGAAAGTGGCCTGAGGTGTCCACGGAACCATCATCTTCCAGTTCGACTTAGCTTCATTACTCATTTTTGTAATCATAGGTCCTGGCTGGCCACTGCTCGAACCGGGAACACGTGGAGTGAACGAGTACCTGGGGGGCCCCAATCACTGCTGACCTCGTAGGGTCAAAGAGGCCGCTCGCTTTGGGATGCCATTAGCTCCAGACCCTCCACCCTACCTGGACTAGGGTTGCCAAGGTTTGGAGAAAACGCCAATTTCCCACCAGGAGATTCCTCATGTATCTTGATTGCTTTATTAGTCTTTGTTGAAGCATTTTTTTTTTTTAATGTCTCGAGAAATGTTTATTGTTTTGCTTTAGTTCACCACCATCCTCGTTACAAATAAATGAACTGCGAATCTAATCGAAGAACAAAATGATCAATAATATAAATAATCCTTTATAACGAAAAATACATATTTCGTAAAAGGAAGTTTTTACTTTTCACCTGTTGAATTTTTCATTTTTTACAGGATCGATATTAGTAAGAAGCGGCTACCATTTAATTATCGTAATCGCTGCAAACAAAAATCAATTGTACAAATCCTTTTGGATGAAAATTGTGAATTTTGGAAACGTTGTCTTTGGCTTTTTCCATCTGGAAAATGAATCGACTATTTGATGTTCCGAATTGGTAAATAATCGTAGTTAATTGTTTTTAATAATCTTTATAATAATTTCGGTTATTAATTTTTCCCACAGTTGAAAGTCAGAGTTCATGAATTCACGTTCTAAAAATTATGTAGATGCACGTTTTTATTCATTAGGAATTAATACAATTTTCTAAATTGTTTGCTAATTGCGAAGTTAAAATATTTTGCTCTTGTTATACATGCATCTTTTATATTGTACATAAACGAAAAATGGGGGACTAGTTGTATTAATACGAACCATTTAAAGTTCTAATATGCGTTTTTGCGAATGCTGAATATTGTCAACAAATTCCATTAAAAACTGTAACTCATTTCCCAAATAATGCATAAAAACTGACATTGCTTTGCTCAAGTAAAGCGAATCTTTTAGCTAACCATGAAGAAAATGAAAAGACAATGATTCTAATAAACGTGTCATTAACATTCACATTGCGTAGTTATATAAAGAAATAGTACCCGAGGCTTTATAAGAGAATCTTAAGAATGGGTCTATTTTCAATGCATCTCCAGTTTCTAGGTTTTAGCGCAATCCGATTACCTTCAAAGGCATTTAAAATGTTATAGGTTATTCAGCAACCTATGAGAAACATTTTTGATTAGATTTTTTTCCATCCTGAAACATAAAATTAAAAAAGAAATCATTCACCAATTTTATTAGAATTTATGAAAATAGGCTATCAAGTATATAAGTATCAAGAATCTGAGTGATTGTAATGCGAAGATACTTGAATAGGCAGAAAATCTGAACAACTAAATCAAAGTATCCTATATTAGATTTGTTGTGTTTATCAGTCATTACATTTTATGAAGATGTCTTGGCTTCTGTGTCGTAATGACAAGATACTAGAGCATGGGCTTCACAAATGAATGATTGCAGACTCGATTTTTTTATTCTTTTAAAAGGTTATTATCAATATATAATACAATCTTTTCACTTTAGTGAAATGTAGACGTTCGGATACAGGTATTGTTCTCATAATATCTGCACAATTTTCCGGTCATTTTGACAGCTTTAAAATTTAAATAAATTATTTTAATTTTTAAATTTCTGCCTAAAATTTCAATTAAATGTATTCCAAGCAAACAATGACGAATAATTATGAATCAAATAACTTTTTTTAAATCGGAAAGCAGATCCAGATCAGAAAGCAGATTTTTGTCATCGTGTTTTATAACGAGTTTACAGCGAATTCTTTTTCACAATAAAATTCCGTTGTAAACTAAAACCACGGGCAGGAAGCTAATACTTATTAATGGCTTAATAAGAATTCTTAGTTTGACTTCACTTTTAGCAATATATATATGAGGGCATATTTACATTGGTCTTTTAAATGTACATCAGAACATCTAAACATTAAGATTATTCGTATTCGCAGTGTTAATTGGCTCGTCTTCGCCAGCATAACCATTTTTAATGGATGTTATGGACAAATTCCTCATATTTAGCAACATTTTTGTATCCACTGTGGACAAATAACGAGTACATTATTTACATTATCATTTTTACATCATTAGTACATCATTTTTAACGAAAATTGTTACCTGTCATTATAATGTTACTAAAAGGAAATGATTTCAATATTTATCCCATTAAAAACTTTTGCCATAACCACTTGCGAAAGGGAACAAACGTTTTTTTTCCTTTAAGTTACTTATCAATTCTTTTTTATCCGAGTTATTTTTCATTAATACCACTTTTAATCTACGAGCACAGAAAATTACTAATTTTAAATTCGACAAATATGTAATGGTAATATTATTTTTTTGTCTTTTTGAAATTTGTTGATAAGACCCTTGAAAAAACCAAATACACAAATAAGGTCCGCTACAGAAAGAACATTATTAAAACTTTAATGAACGGGAATGTAATATTGACTTCCAGAGCAAATAAGCAAATTTTAATGCCAGAAATCTGGATAAAATATTATTAAAATTAATGTAGATTGTTTCTTCAAACAGATAAAATGTAAAATAACTTAGAGAACTTGCAAAATTATTTAAATGAATTAAGTTTCGTTCAAAATAAGAGAAAAATAAAAGTGAAATGTGAGAAAAAAATTGTTTAAAGAAATATATTATAATTTTTTTTATTTGTATTTCTTAATTTTGGAACTTTCTTGGAACTTTTTTCAAAAATTTCTTACTAAAAAGAAAGATAAGAAACAAGTTATTTAATACCTAGAATCCCTGACAACTCGATGGTAGGGGAGAAATGTTACTTAGTATATCATGCCAGCTCAATTAAAATTTCTTGAATACGATCTTAGGGTTACTATACATTGGACCTGAATTTTGAGTAGTTGGCATTACATAATGAAATTTTATATTTGAACCAAAAAATTATTTAATGTCAGATTTCTCTCCTTTGGCCTGAGACGTGTTGGAATAAGCATTACGTTATTCAATCGCCCGTCATATTGCTTTCGTGTATTGTCGTCCTATTTTATCATTGTAATAGATCTTATCCCGACAGAAATGTCTTTCTCGGAATAAAAAATGCGCAACATATTGTAAACTTAAATTACATTTGTGAATTTCATGGTCATATCCATGTTTAAAATATCGAATCATTTTGCAGTTTCCTTTATTGTCTATTCCCCCCCCCCCCACAAACACACATTTTTTTTTTTTTTTTTGAAAATGCATTTTTTTCATATGACAATGAAGCATACAATGTATCTATGTAACACATGCGACAACGACTTTTTATGAAAATACTATAGAAATAATTCCCATATTTTAAATTTTATGCTGTTCAGGGGAAAAGGTGCTGTATATGACATACAAGTATAACACAAAATATATGTTATATATATTATATAACATACATTTATATAAAACTTTATACAGTTTGCATAACAGTTGAACTGCAATTAAAATATTTATAAATCAAATTAAAATTCAGATATTTTAGGTTTATGCATTTTGTCTTATTTCTGTACTTATCATACGACGTATGTTGGATACAGAATTACAATATTGTGCTTCATTTAAACTAATTTTTAATTTGCTTCAAAAAGTTCTTTAAATTCTGAAATGTGCGTTACAAAATCTAAATCTGCCGACTGAACTTCCAGTTCCGGTTTCGAATAACCATCCCTACAATTTCGAACACTTATGGATACAAGTTGGCGCCAAAACTGCGAATACACCCTAAAGATGGTACACCTGAAGGATTTTCGTGACGTTTAGATATGGCCTGTCACCAGTGACGTCACGAAGAAGATGACTTAATCAAAGAGTGCGTGTTGCCCTATTGCGTATGCGAAGCAAGGTTTCTTATTTGATTATAGGCACGAATGCGAAAGTAGATGATACAGCTTTTTTGCTCTTTACTTCTTCCCCCATAGAACCGCCTTCGAATTATAATCAGAGATATTCCCTCCTCCCCTCACCCTGAGCGTTATTGTATGAATTTGAGGTTCAATATTTGTATTAGGGGCCGCGATGCAGCTTTTAATAAGAATGTAATTCTTCGAAGGAATTTGCTGTACATAATATTTAATTAAATTGAGCAACAATATTCTTAAGTTTCGAGACGAGGGGAAGAATATTAAGAGCTTTTTTTTTCCCCCTTCTTTTTTTTTAAGAAAGAAGAAAATTCTTCAGAAAACAAAATAATTAAAAAAGGAAATTTCTTATCGAGTCATAATCTGATAGCCAAAAATACCTTACGGAAATATTACACTTTTTTTAAAGATAAAAATGTAAAATACGGAGAAAAAATTTCTAATATCCATCTCATTATAATTTTTTTCCCCTCTTTCGTCAAGTAAAAACAGAAAATTAAACCTCAGATTTTTCATTTATTTATTCTGTACTTCTCCTTTCTTTTAAATTTCTAAATTATTTCTTCTCTTTTTCATTCATACTAAAAAAAAAAATTGAATGTTTGAGAGTCAATTTGATATAATTAAAAAAGAAAAAATTGCTGAACCATGGAAACTTCTACAATGATTTAAGTGGACACTTTTTCGTCGTTTTATTATTATTATTTTGTTAGATTAATATGTCATTCCAAAGTTAAAGGTAAAAAATTTTCACAAACATTTTTTTTTTTTTTTACTACAGAAAAAGGCTCTAATATTCTGATACTTTGAGGATAATTTATCAAAGGGAAAAATGATTCTGTGTAGTAAAAAATATATAACAACCAATGAACAACATGGTGTTGCTCTATGTTTTATACTGTCAAAGAACAGAATTATTTTTTCTAATCTGAATTTTTTTCATTATCAGTTTCACTCGGTATGTACAGACACACATAAAGGAAAAAAAAAAATAACGTACTTTTTCTTAGCTTCAAATGTGACCAAATTTTACTAGGAATACTGAAAGTGTTTTGAAAATTGAAAAATGCGCTAGTGGATATAGGTTTTTTTATTTTTTATTTTTTTTTATTATTATTCCGTTTGAAAAAAAAATTAGTGCAAGAAATCAAAACGAGCTTTCTTTGCGAATCCATTTGACCAAAATTTCAATAATGTTTTTTTTTTTTTTTTCGTCACATTTTTTTTTTTTAAGGACGTGAGCTCAATCACGTATAATTTACACAGCAAAATTTTTTCTGTGTGTAAATACATATTATTGCAACAAAATACCGGTATAAAAGAATTATACCCAAAGATTTTTGAAATCTTCCTTTTTAACAGCAAATAATTTTTTTTTCTTGTTTCTGAATTCAGAAGCGATTTAAACTTATGAAATGTAATCAATTCAAGCTCATGTTACGGGGCTGTCTAGTTTAATTTAGGAGTCCATGGCATTTCTTGAAGGACGAAAAAGAATGAGCAATTACACTACTCTGTAACATTTGCTCGTTAATGATTTAATATGCAAAAGCCATTACTTGCTAAGTTGCATTAAAATATTGCTGTTTAAGACAGCTAAATAGTATTATTAGATAGCATGCGAATTGACGTTTATCATGTAATTGTGATGGAACATGAATTGACAGCATTGAAATTTGATTTCGATATTTTAAAACGCTCATTAAAGCATATAATATAAGTTAACAACAATAAAATAAATGGTGAAATGACTTAACAGAAAAATTCTGTGTACTTTAATTTATCACCGACTTTAGAAATCTTAAATAAACATAATTATTAAAGTTTTGTCATTCCTGCATACTCCATAATTTAGTAGGAATGAACTATCTTGATTCAAAGGATAATGATCTCGATTTTAATTCCATCCGTAAAATCTTTCTCTCTTCGGTTTTTTAATTAAAATGTGTCAAGAATTTTGGTTACTAATAAAGTATGTATACTAAATATATTACAATTATAATGTACAGCGCAGTTCAGGTGTATGTCCTATTTTGTCATAACATAAATCGATTTATGAACACTCTTCTGTCTTAAATATCCTCTAAATCGAGAATTTTCTTTATATATAAAAAAATGCATGGAAGGAAGGCTGATAAATGCCATCACGCATTGCCCAAGGATATTCTGGAATATTTTTAGTATGATTACAAAACTGGATCAACCAATGTGTTAAAGAAAAGATACATCAATCAACAGCGTTGACGTTTAAAACTATAGTCAATACCAACTCAAGTTGACAACATGGCGTAACTTATGAGCCGCCACAGGGGATGACGTAATGTTTCTAATTATATTTCGCTTGCCTATAGAAGATCCATGGAATTATGCAAATTTTTATTTAAATTGTTATATATTACACATAAACGATAACTAGCCTGTATAACTACATTCAGGCCAAAGGTAATGTTTATTTTTAAATTCATTAGAATTAAATCCAGAACTATTTAACTAGGCGTAATGATACATCCTGCAGCTTTCCTTTGATGTAAGTTAGATTTGATAATGATCTTAATTATAGCTGCGCAGTATTTAAAGTAAAACATTTCTGAATTTTTCTGCTTACAACAATATTTCCCATCGAAAATATTTTACTGGGACGCCAAAGTTTAAAAATAAACCAGAGAATGAAGCATTCATTAAACGACATTTGAGAAAGAATTCAATTAGAAATAACTATTTAGTATATGAAAATGAAAAGTTTAAGCGAAGTTTGACTTTTTAAGTTTTTTATAATATGTGTAAAATTCCAAAAATGCTCTAGTGAGAGTATCTATGACTTCACACTTGGGATCGCCACTCGCATTTTAAAGCCAGTCATTCACAATCAAGAATTTCTATTCCAGTGGAATGGCTCTCTTCAGGTCATTCCATCCATTTATACCCTTCACCCCTAGCCAGCCTACACAACAGGTAGTAGGGTCAGAAATGTCAAAGGTTTCCCTTTATTCCCGTCTTTCACAAGCATTATACGTCCATTTCCTTTCACCTTATTCTGCGAGCGCCTAGCTAGAGTACACCGCAAAATGACCTCCCCTTACCCGTCGACATTCACTCAGCGTCCACTTCGCTGGATGCGATGGAAATGAAGTAAAGGTAAATTCGGGCGATTTGGATTCCTACTATCCTACTCCACGCCATGATAATTCTGACACGTTTTCAAACTGATAAAACGATACTGTTTTAGTTTAGTTTATATAAAAGTCCCGTTAAACAACGTTCGGGCTATTTTGAGACAAGCCTGGTAATTTTGAACTAGTGTCAGATGACAAGGACAACACTCGAGCTGTCACCATTTCCAAACTTCCGCACCGCACTAGCCAAAGACGATACTCGAGCTGCCCTCATCTCCAAACTTCCGTACCGCACACCGCACTGGCGGAAGGACATTGACTACGACGGATTTAATGTTCACCATACCCGCTTACACAGCTATTCTTCAATGGGATAGGACCTCGAACTTGAAACCTTCTGTCCCGAAGTTAATACCTTATCAACAAGCCACTGCAGACCGTAGGCGATTTTGAAGAGCACCTCTCTATCGTGACTTGGAGATATCGTGAATATTCTGCTTTAAAAGCCAGTTACTTTAGTTATCTAAAGAATAGAAATAATTGCGGGAAAATAGCAGTGGCCATTTCGATCTCAACCAGCAGGAGTATTCACTGATTTTCGTATGTTTCCACAATAAGGCGCGTTCCGTGTTACGTAACGATGCATTTTGTAGTGAAATGGACCGCGGGGGCCTGGTGGTAAGGCCTCAGTTTGCGAGCCGTAGGGTTTCAGGTTCGAGACCCGATTCCACCGAAGAACCGTCGTGTAAGGGGGTCTGTTGCACGTTAAATCCGTCATGCCAAACATCCTCCCTCTGGTGTGGTGTGGTGTGGAGAGGGGGGTGCCAGCTCAGGTGTCGTTCTCGTCATCTGACCGCGATTCAAAATTACGAGGAAATATTTATGCATTTTGGGAACTCTTTCTTCTACCGATTCACTCAAAATACGACACAAATGTATGCTTTTGGTGACAAGAACACATATGGAATTTTATTTATCTACCTCGTTGCATTTTTACTCAGTAATATACAAAGTATGCAAAAAAAAAAAAAAAAGTATTGTCATCATCAAAAAAAAATTCGAACTCGAACTTTTTGACGAATCTCCCCGTTTCAGACCACTTCGAGTCCGAAAAACACAGTTTTTGAATTATGCGCGTGTGTCTGAATACGATAGTTCAAAAACGCATTGCCCTAGACATCTGAAATTTGGTGCATGATCTCCTCTCCCAATGTGGAGATTTTTTTCAACTGAACGAAATCCATTCAGAGGAAATCTGTCGATATGGCTCTCCGAATCTAAGTTAACACTATAACTACAAAACGAAGAGAGCTAGATGGTAAAATTGGATGCACAGATTTAATATCTAAATTTTAGATATGTATCAAATTCAGAACCAAATTAGTTAAGGAATAGGCCGTTTGTCGGTTTGTACATTCACAGGTGTGTAAATGCAATAACTCAAAAACACAATGAATAAAATGCATTATTTATTTATTTATTTATTTTTGCGAGTTTAGGACTACAATTATAACCTCGCGTTAAATTTTTGTTTTAATTTGTCCAAAGTACATATTCAATTTTCTTGTATTTTTATATTAACTGCATCCCTGCGATGAATCGCCAAAGATGACACGCTAATAGACTCTTTCGTAACAATTGTTCTCAAATGACATGCGTTAATACTACACAAGAACATTTATTAGAAAGTATGTGAAAAAGTTTCAGGAAGATCACTAATACTGGTTGAGATATCGTGTTTACAAGCACAAAAATCGAGAAACAATCAATCCATTGACAAATTTGGTCCAAAATTAAAAATGTTCCAAGATTCTAGCTATAAAGCTTTATGCCAGATCAGATCTATTTAGCTCGCTTGCTTAGTATTACGTTCACATTGGCACATTAATCTGTTTGGAGGGGGGATCATTTCGATATTTTTTGTGAGCTTCAAAGATAAATGGAGAAAATAAAGAATAAGAAACGCAAATAGAAATACGTTTTCAATTGCAGATTTCGGTTGGAAACAATTATTGTATTTTATACCTGGAAGAAATGTTTATTTGTATTGTAAATGTAACATTAGTAAGAAACTGTCTTTGATGACCAACTGGTTCACTGGGTACATTGATAAGAAATATAATTTCGGTTCAATATCTTATGCAGGTACGTATTGATGTTTATGATTCTTTCCATAAACTAGTTTGAAACATCAAATTGTGACAGACATTACAACCATATTGTTTTAATAGCCTTGCACCTTTTCTGTTCATTGTGTACGTGATTCATTCGAATGGATCAAGTCACATGATATTATATTACCTTAAAAACGTAACTGTCCGTTTCATCTAATTTTCGCGGAAGAAAAATTTTACTCCTCGTGAAAATTTCAATACCATTAAATAGAATCTTTCTTCCTTTGCTTTTAACAACAGAAGTAAATCACGAGATTAGATATTTCATTGAAATTTCATTACAACAATGAAATCTATTGCTGAAAATTATGAGAAAAATGTATTTAAAAAAGTCAAAATCCAAAAAACAAAGTGACATGACAATTGTCATCATTAAAAAGGTAATTTTTTAAATTTTAAAAGGATGCGAAAATGCACTTTCGCGCAATAATATATCGAGAATTATAAATGAAAAACGCCAAAATCTTGCTTAATTTTTAATTTATTAAAAAAAAATTAACGTTATGAAATGCACATTCCCACCCTCCACAGTACAACTGTGTTAAATTTGTTTGCTCTAGGTTAAAAGGTATATCCTGAAGATCTCCAACACAAATATACGCACGTATTCTTCTTTATTACAGTAGTGGTAAAAATTTCACACTGAAAAAGAACACTTATTGCATCATATTTAATTCCAGATTCATACTGTGAAAGATAGCCAAATTTAAAAAATATACTACACAATATTCTACCAATTCTTCTCCTAACCATTGGATAAGCAGAGTTATAGAGACAGAATTGTTCAGCAATGAATTAATATTGGATGTTTTAACCGTTTACTTTTCAAGTAGTTCATTTTTTAAATGAAATATCATTATTAGTGATTAATTTAATGAAGCCTTTTTATTTATAATCAATTAATACGTAAAAATTGGCCAATTTGGCAATTGTTCAATTTAAAAGTGTCCAATGAGAGAAACTGTGTTGCTACTGATTATAAAAGTGGTGGAATTTCTAATTTCTATAGACATTGGTGGCTGGGTTATTTGATTACATCTGCTTTATTTCGCATGTCGAAGATAATCTTACTTATTTTATTTCCTTCCGAAACGAATCATTTCATATTAAAATCAGATAGTGACACAGATAAAAAGAAAGCTATTTCTTAATATTTAATATCTTTAAAAAATGCTGTTGATATTATTTTTGGTATCAATTTCAATTTTTTTTGTTTGAACTTTATAAACAATATGAGTTAATGTATTTTAAATGATATTTAATTGTTCATGATTAAAATTAAATAATTTTTACAATTGACTAATTATGAAAATTGTGCAAGTCCATTACAATCCATAAATATATTTTATTTTTTATAAAATTCGCCTAAAAAAATTCATATAAACTAATTAAATATTGATAAATTAGTAGATACATTGCCAAACTTGACAAAATTAATTTATATTTCTGAATTGACTTGTATACTAATCTTCAATTTTATCAAAACAGGCAAAAATAATCTTGCGCCACTTTCAAAATAAAGAGTCCATTTGTTTGAAGTACTAGAAATAAAAACGAAATAATCAGTAATATTAATAATATGCCTCTGCAAAACGTTAACCTCTTTATTCTTGAACACCCCCCCCCATGTAAGTAGTCTCTCATTATTAACATTTTCCGAATATTTATATCACTATAAATCTCATCCCTTGAAAAGAGTAAAAGCTAAGTAATATTTTATTTCAGGGATTTCTCTAATTCTCGATCCATGTTAGAAAATAAAAGTGGGATGTAAAATGCCACACTGCCTAAGAGTTTTCCAGAATCTCACGTCGCTTTATGTAGGGGTTACCAGTAACTTGAAGAATAGTTCATTGTGACTTTCTACCAGATTCAATATCGATATGTTTCAGAGATGAATACCGACTTTCCATTTAGGACATACGTAAATTTGAAATACGAATTTCCTAGATCTGGTAGATGTGGGAAATTCTTATTCCCAGATCCATCAGATTCCTCAATTCATCATGAGCAGTTTTAGAGAAAGCCTATAAACGATTGATGGTCAATATTAATCAATCGGACAAATTTTGAAAGTAACATCTGTTTACTGTACTTCAGAGACTCTCAAACAATTGTATACCGTGGTCGGTTTCATCTTGATCTCAAAGTTAAAAAAAATAAAAGAAAGAAAAAGAAATAAAAATTTCATCATTTTTGAGAAAGAAAAATTTTAAGTAGTTAATAAGAAAATTATTAACTAAATATTTTTCCAATTGGTTTTCCTAATAATTTTTGCATATTAATAATGAAAAATCCAGTAGAAGAAAAAGTTTGCATGACTCCCTCATCCCTCCCCTCCCTGCCCATTTGGAATGCAAATTTTAAGAAGTCTTGCTTTTTATTGAATATTTTTCAATTCCATTCACAGCTGAAACACGGGATCGAAAAGCAGCTGGCGCCATCTACTGATGGAAAACTGAAATGAATTCAAATGCATATTTAAGAATTTTATATATTTTTTGAAGGCGGATTGTTAGAATAACGAAACTAATAAACAAAAATAATAATTTAAATTTAATGGTAATGTATATTTACAGTAAAAAACAAATATTAAAAAATATTGACAAAAATTATTTACATTAAGGATACTACGAAACCTTGAAATTAGACTAGTGGTATTTGCTCCATAATATGCAAGCTCGAAAAAGAGGTAAAATACCAGAAACCTAGGCACGGTGGTAAGAAAGAAAATATTTTTCTCTTTTCCAATAGCATTTTATTTTTGTCAATGAGAAATGAAACGGTATGAATTAAAATGCCTTTTTACATTTATTTTCTCGATACAGTACACGAATAGACAAAGTAAGACAGTGTGGAGTAGAAATAGTCAAAATATGTCGAGCGGACAAAGTGAGAGTAAAAGAGAGAGTTGATATGATTATCAGCGAGTGATTATGCCAAGACGGCGGAAGGAATTACAGGGGACGTGTTGGTGTGTGTGTGTAGGGGGGGGGATAAAGTATTTTGCTCCCTAGCCCGTCTCGGTTCTCACGGGCCCTTATTATATTTTTTGGCCATACATATTGACTCTTTGTACTCCGAAAAATAATCTGATGCATAATTATTCACCATGACTTCTTTATTGCTCTGAAATATAAAATTATATAATTGTTTGAAGTTGATTTCCTCCAAAAAGTTAGTCTACATCTTCTTACCACTCTGTAGGTATCTTTAATAACCGATATTTTTTTAATGATGCAATGTCAAAATGATGCACCGTCTTAAATGGGGCCTGGGAGGAGACATCCGACAAGGGTTAATTAGTAAATAAATGAGCGATTATCGATTATCCTTAATGTGTTACTGCCTGTCATGTTTTTATTAAGTTTCATTATGTGTTTTAATATACAACACAAAAGATTCACGTTTGAATGGCCATTTTTCCAAATGTGGGATTCCCCACCCTCCTCTTAATCATCCACAATCCTCAAAATAATTTATATAAATTCAGGAATTTTTGCAAAGAATAAGTCCATGCAAACAAAAATAACAAAATACATTTTATATATATTATAGCACAATTTAAAGGGGGAAAAAAATGGTATACCCTTATAGTGCTGACCAACCAACCGCTTAATTAGTTTCGTACTCTTGGGTATCAGGGCAGCGGCAGGGTTTGCCGACGGGGGAGCAAGACAAATCCGATAGGGAGGGGGGGGGGAGATAAGCACAATTTCTCTAATTTGCACTAATTTAAAAATAACTCATAATAATTTTTGTATTTTATTAAAGGAAATTGAGTATTATTTAGCTTCCTTTCTTTTTTTATTCAGATATTGACCCGTTCTTTCATTGTTAAAAATTTACAGACATTTGTACAAAAATGTTCTCAGTTTCTTTTATTGACCATCAAAAGATTGTCAATATTTGAAACTATTTTTTTTTATGAGACTCTTGAGATTTACTATCACTGAGCTCTAATATTGGAAAAAAAATAGTTATATTTCATTCTAGATTGTAGTATATAGATAGTGATACAGATTGCTCCAGAATGAAGTGTCATGTTAAATAAACAAATGCATGCTCTTATGATGAAATCTATATAAAATAAATGTAGAAACTAAACTCAAAAAGGTTTATAAAAGAAACTTTTAGAAATCCAGAATAAATTTTAAATCTATTCGATTTTCGCCAAAATTCGATTTTTTAGCTTAGCCCCCTACCTAAAATAATTTTTATAAGAATTTCAGCAATGAGCTGGAATTCAGATGCATTTCGAATCCGAAGCGAATGCTGTTTAAGAAGGTTGGAGAAAATACTTTGTAAATATATATATACAAATTTACTATTTTATATAAGATAGGAAAAATAGACTCTTAAACATTAGTTTTCCCAACCATTTATTTTTCAATGCATATTTAAGCTTAAAAAAATCAATGCATTTTATTAAAAACTAATTAGATCTTGAATATAAATTCCCTTACCTTCATTTTTAGTCACGTGTTCTTGTGGTTAAGTATATTTTTTCCTCGAAGCTATTGCAAACTAATTTTCCTCCCAAAAAATGAGTTTTATCCCTTTAACTGTATGCATTGGTTTTTCTTAATCCCTTCGTATACAATTACGATGGGAATTAAGCTGAACCGAGCATCGAATTACTAAATTTTTAATTTTTAATCTGCAACTAAGTGAAAGTATTTAGTAATTTAAAATTCAAAAATAATTTGAAAACGCATCATTACCTCAAATGAATTTATATTATTCTAGGGATCAAAATACTAATAATAATTGTCCCAAATAAGATGTGTCATCTAATTAGGAAGTTATGTAAATTCGTATGTCAAGGGGTTAAGGTTTTATATTGAATGATTCACTCGCCAAATCGATTAACTCCACTTTCTGAATTTTATTAAATTTTAATATCAAAGCACTTGACTGACTCCATACAGTACATTTTCAGAACAAATTTTTATTATAATAAGTATTAACACTACTAAATAAATAAAAAAAAAGCATTTTAGCCGTTGAATAATAAATAATTTATTTCAGAATTCAATCTGGGCACCATTTCATAAGATTCTAATGAGGCATCAGGACTTTTTCTCCATAAGTGCCCTAGAAAATTCTATCATTAACAGAAAGGCAACAGTTAAAAGGATACTAGTAAATTGGCTCAAAATGCACTGTGTAAAATTAGAGAAGTCGAAACTAAACCTCATACAATTCAAGTGTGACTTTAACGGAGATGCCGAATTTAATGCCATCAATATAAAAAAAAAAAAAAATTGTAGCAGGTTTCAGACATAGCAGCACTATGTCTGAAAAATGTAGACCAGCCTCCAACAGGTAGAACTGTGACAAAAGAAAAGAGGAAAGGTATGATGAACTTGTTGAAATTCATTACTTCTGTTAAACATGATTATAATAGAACTTTAAGGAAAAATCGACATGATGGGAGCTCAAATAGAACTATCGAAGAAGACATCTTTTATATTGATGATGAATCAATGTAAACAAAGTAATAATACTCATATGTATTAAAATAGCTACTATGCATTTTTCTAAAATCATTAATAAAACATATGTATATATAATGACGTTTTTTGTATAAAAAAATAATTCGAAGACTAAATATGAATTAATAATTTTCTTTCACTTCTGAAATCTATTAATTTCCTTAATCATATTAAAATTGTAGTAATAATAACAATTACTCCAAGGATATTCTATCTAATACTTTCTAAATGTTGTTAGATAAAGGATGCATCTGCAGTCTACATCGTATTTTTGAATTTATAATTTGAAAAGAATTTTAAAAACAATATATACTATTTTATTGTTTTTCTCAACTTGCAAAACGCTCTACACTAAATTCAAATTCTCCATTTTAAATTATTTTTCTACACAACATACTTATTGAACTTGTAAAGACAATGAACTAAAAGTTAAGAAAAATACACAAATGAAAAAAGTTATGGATTTTAAGGCATTTTTATGGTAAAGATACTGTAAAAATCATAGGTACAGCTGGCAAATTGCTAAAAATCAAAAACTATTAAGATTAAACCTAGTTCGTTGCCTTCATAACACTTATGGTAATATATATACAAAATTTCAGGAAAATATATAAGTTTTTGTGAAACTGTAATAAAATTTTGACAAAAAAACACATTCTTTAAAAAATGCATTTAAAGTTTTTATTAGCATACATCTAAAATAATATTTCATTTTAAACACTTAAAATTCACCATTTTTGTAGCAAATGGTATGGTTTCCTTATTCTCTGTTTTATTAATTTTTTTCTTTCTAATAGTCCGTTTTATTTTTCTGGACAATTTTGTAGGAGGCAAAAACTGTCTCTTTGCAGCAAGAATTCGCTCGTTGTCGAAGCTACTGTATTGTGTCAGCATGTAATGACCTGGAATAATATCCAATTCATTAAAAATTTCTATTATGCCAGAAAAACCATCACTGAATAACAGTACAGCTATATTAGCCCCTAAACGCAAAGTTTTTAACTCAACAAACATGTTTTTGGGAATAATTGTCCATAACAGATTGTTCAAACTTTCATTAGCATTTTTTGTTTTCCCATGAAGACATTTTTCAGAAGATTTTGGTCACATGATTTAATATAAGTAGCCTTAATAATATTCATAATATCTTTTGTGAGTCCTATACTTAAGTCTTTGTATTTTTTGCCTTCTGAAAATGCACGTTGCACCAAGAATATTTTCCCTTTGGGCATTGTCCATGCATTGGCTTTTTTTTTTTTTTTTTTTTTTTTTTTTTTTACTGGAACAAACATGGGCAAATGCAGCAAGCGTTGCACTTTGCATCTGCAACAAATTACCAACATTGAATCTTATTGCAATGCCCTAATAGTTTTGTAATTTATTTATGACATTGTCTGTAAGCTTTCCTTTACCCACCTTTAATAGATTTTTTAAAGCTCTCAAGTGAGTACCCACTCGCTTTTGAACAGCCTTACACATTCACATTTCACAACAAAATCTTTAGTGAATTTTGGTCAGTGAATATCAATGGTAAGCGCAAAAAACTGATTTCCGTTTATTTCCGTGCTAATTCCGGTTTCGTTTTCGTTAATGTTGATTTAAAGAAACATCTATATCTTCTGATATAATAATCGTAGAAAACACACACACACACAGATTTGGAAACGTAAATAAATGGTCTTTGAGCGGAAACAATAAAAAAAAAATACGATTCTTAATCAAAAACTGACTTGGCAACCTCGTCAGTTACCTCAATTTAGCAAGTGAAGCATTCGATTGACATCGCCAGTTGTCTTTTGCCATGAAACAAGGAATATCTTTACAGAACATTGCCTACATATTTCGTAGATTTAGAACGATATGATTGAAAATTATGCATGTTATAAGCAAGAAACGCGCGGGAAAAATTTATGACCTTTTTTAATAAATCTTCTATATTTTCCAAAAAATACGCCTTACTTTTACACGACTGTAAATAATCATTATACGAGAATTGATCTTGGCGAATTGATATACATCGGTTTCCTTAAACATTTGGATATTTTCAAATGCCAACAATGCCAAGTCGCCAATAAAGATGGCGGACAAAATAAGCAAATACTTCCGCGGAACAGTTACGGTTACCATTTCCAGCCATTTAATTAAGACTTTTTACTGATAAGTATTTTTTTTTTCAGACTATCCGGTATCTTCTACAGATGCCTTCGGCATCTGTAGAATTTTTTTAACTTAAAAAAAACATTCTACGGCTTCGCTAGCAGTGAGAGCGGGAACCTAGTAGCTTCGCTAGCACATTGAACATAAGGACTGTGTGGATAGCAGGAAAAAGTACATAATCAATAGAAAAGAAAGAATGAAGGACGTTATAGGAACAGATTTCAGGGGGAATTTTAAAGAATTAATGCACTTACTTGATTTATTTAATACACACTTAGAAGCAATCAAACAATTCTCCATGCAAAATTTCAAACAAGCATCCTTTCCTTTCATCAACTCGTAAAAAAATGTATATTCCACTCGCCCTTCATCCATTCTGCAGGTTCGAAATACTGATTTCCATCCCATTTACCCGACATCCATTCTTGCACAACTGCCGACATAACAAATTATCAAGGGAACCAACCGTTAGAGCACCAAAAGAATTACGAGAACTGCGAAGAATTCCATTGCAGCTGTCTTTTAAAGTGAGAATACAGACGTTTTCGTAAAGTAAGAATTCAGACGATTTTTTAAAGCGTATACTGACAATTAAAAGTTGCAAAAGAATAAATATTTTCTGTTTGTATTCACATTAAAAATGAAATAACTTTTAATTATAAGCTTAACTTTCTTTATTTAATAAACTTTTAATTATAATAAAGAACAAAATTAAAATATTTAATCAATATTTTAATATTTTTCATTTAACGTTTTTCATAATATAGTTGTAGTTCGTGTGCAACTCAACCATTGCAAAAAGTAGTAAACAAAACATCATTTGGGTTGCTAGAAGAGCGTTCCGATAGGTTGCCATATTGGCGACAAACTCGGCGGCACACTAATCTTCACTTAATCCAAAAATATACATTTTTGTAATAATATTACTTAGATTAAAGCTTTTTTAAACTTATTCCATTTTTATGATAGGCGAAAAATTTCATAGTCCCCTTTTGGACAAAGAAATTTTGCTGTGACTCCAAAGTTAAAAAATAAATTTTAAAATCTATTAAGCATAATTAAAACTTTATCAAAAATTCAATACGTTTTTAGTAGAATTATCTTGTTTCAATGCTATTAATCACTAGAAATAGGATACTTCAAAATAGTTGTTACCTCGATTGTATCTTGAACCACTAGTTTTTATAATAAACACTGCTAATTGAAAAACGCCTTTAAATCAAGTTGAACATCTGTTTCATTTACTTTTCCTGCCTTCATCCGAGCCATTGACTTATATTTCTTTTTAAGCAACATTAAATCACTGCTTCAACTACACTTTAATGGGTATCAAAAGATATGTATAAAATGGAAGAAATTTTTTTAAAAAATAGTGATTGAGCTGTTCAAGGTCTTAATGTTGTTCAGCAAAGCAGTGCCTAAAAATTTCCTTATTTCAAAATCATAGGGTAAATTTTCTAAAGAATTAATAGCAAATGAAAGAAAAATTGCACAAAAGTGAAGTTGGTATCATTAAATTATCCTTTTTTTTTTCTAAATTAATTTTATGGTGGTATTTTTTGTGGGGAGGGGAGGGGGATAATTTCCTCCAATGTATCTGCGGAAAAAAGAGGCAAAATATGAATTAATTTCTCATAGTCGGAAGCTGCTGCTATCTCCGAACATCTATTTCATTTACTCATAAGAGCCTTTTCCTTTCTTCCCTCCTTTTCAACGATTGACTTATGCTTCTTATAGACATTGTTAAATCACTACTTTGAAGCAAATAAAAACCTTGTCAAAATATGTATTAAAGTAAAATAGAAATTTTAAATTTATAAATTAATCACAATTGAAAGAAATATTGTACAAAATGGAATTAATATCATTAAAATGGTAAGTTTTGAATTTTAAGAGGGTATTGAAGCATTTCTTGAAGGATTATTTACTATTGTACTTACTTCAGAAAAAACAACAAAATTTCGGTTAATTTCCAATTAATTGAATATGTAATTAACTTTTGCACTTTGAAAAGTTGACAGTATTCTTTCTCCGATCTTGAAGAATAACTGTGCAAATTTTGATTGGAATCGACCCAGTCATTTAGGAAGAGATGTTAAACATACATTGATACAAATATACATACAAATATGCATACATATATACATACATAGCCACAATGACTTGTTTATTTTAAGATTGAGTGAAACAATAAAATATTTACTTTTTCAAAAGTAATGTACAAATTCATAAAAAAAATACCAATTACATTTTCTTTCATACAACAAATCTACAAGCTTTTGCAATATTCTCAAGTAAATATTTATATAAATGCATTTTAGATATAAAAAAGAAATAACCCAAGAAATTAAGCACTAAAGATCTCATCAATCCTAATCCGCCCCTAGAAACTTCTCAAACAATTATACAACCGATATATGTCTAAGAAATCAGAAGGGAAAAAAAAGATATTTCCTGTGAGCTTATTCAAGCACAATCTCATACTACAGTCACCAAAGTCTGTATGCATTTAAAGATTTGAATTATTAACTTACCAAATTGATACCATATCTAAAAAAAATTATAAAGCGTAATCGTCTACTTGAAAATATTCTTACCTTTTTCTGTCGAAATTCCACAAGCATTTCTTACTGAATCAAACAATGGACTGTATTAATGCTTAATCGCGTCCGAGAAATGACTTTTCCTTTCTCCTGAAAATATAAACAAGTCCCACCACATTTAAATCAATATCTCTTATCAAACGGATGTTTTTCAGCAGTTTAATTTCTAGACTATGACAGGCAATTCCTCAGTGGCTGCAAGATTCTGAAACAGTTATGGAGCTAGACGATTCAATTCAGATCACCCGAAGATTTCGCCGGGCGACTTAAGTCATAGACTGATGTCGAAAGAAATCCGCAAAAAGGAGAAATGTCTTGAGACCTACAACGCCATCTAAATGTAAGCACGTGTTACTGACGACAAACGAAATCTCAAAATAAACTGAACTTGTCAGCTGCTAACGATTATATTAATCCCTTTGTCGCCAAATGTAATGTGGATGTCGCCACTCACAACAAGCTGAAATAAATAGCAGACGCTTTATTGATATTAATAAACGGATTTTTGAGCTTCTTTTAATACTGGATTGATTGTATACATAAGTCGATCGATTTTGGCTTCTTTCACAAGAAAAGCTGCCATACCCTAATTCCAAAGAATCAGAGTAAGTAGATGTCAAAAAAAATCTCAATGTCCGCAGAAAATTCTAGAACAACGCTTATTAAAAGCCATTTTAAGCACAAAACTTTGAAAGACGAAATATTTCGGCCATTAATTTTTTTCAAATGAATTGTTATATAGTATAGCATAGTCGCATAGTGCAAGAGTATATGTTCAGTATTAATTCAGAAATGCCAGAGTAATATCTATCCGTGGTAAAAATCAATTGTTATGGCATATTCTGTCCTTATTTTTAGCAGTAGAATAAAGATTAAGATGGTAGAAATATTCTCTATGAATTTCTTGGTACTTAATATTTTGAAAGGTTTTATCCATAATTTGAAGAAAGAGTATTCAATTACATCTTCCATTACGTTCCAATCTAAGTATGAGTCCAAATCCATGACAGTTTTTCGGCAGAAACCGCCTTCTCATTCTGAGTGATATTTAAGTGCCCTTCAAACTAATAGTTTTCCTTTTTCTTTTTTTCTTCTTTTCTTTTTTGACTTCTTATTTTGCTTTAACAAAGATTTTGTAAACCATTCTATGATTGTTCTTCGATTATCTGATTATTAAACTTTACAAAGGATAGAGAAACTATCTGTTGGATGTAGTAAATTTTTAAATGGAACTGAGAGGTCATTTGTAGATTGATAGATTTCAAAATTATCAGCCGCAAAGCTGGAATTAATGGAAAAAATTCCATACTTAAAACAATGCAGGTTTGACTTGCAATAGAACTGAAAAACTGTGTTTTGTATCAATTACCAATGAAAGAGAAATCATGAAACTATTGATAGCTTCTTGTAAGAGTCAATTATGCTTTATTTTGAAAGTTGAATTTCGCAAAGTTTGTTCTGAGAGGCAGGAGGATCGGGAAGCCATATCACTGACTCTCCGAATAGCCCGAAGGCGCACGGATAAAGAATACTGAATGACCAGACCGTCGTAACAGCAACAATGGCGGGAACTGTGGTTGAGTCCTAAGAGCCATCACCGGTCACGGTACAACCCTTCCCGAAGGAAGTACGTCCCTTCATCGATGGGAGGAGCCAGACCCCAACCTATTTATGTACCCTCCAAGGTGGTGAGATCCAACCACCATGCCGGAAGCATCTCATCCTCTATTCGAGGTGCCCCCTCCCCCGAGGGGATCAAGGAGAATCGGGAAAGATAATGGTTTGCTCTGATGATATATCCAGCTCTGTAAGCATGCTGAAGCATCTTTAGTCACCATGGTTAGGATTTTATTGATATCAATGTATTTTGGTTTCGGAACAATTTGATTTCTTGCAGTGATCGACGTGAAAGATTTCTTGATATATTTTACCAAATTTTCTTTCTTTCTCTTTATTAAATGTATTCTAAAATATCTTTCTCTAAAACCATTTAATCTATCATTAAAATTCAGTTCCCTGGCGTTCAACAATGAGATTAAGATTGTAAGTTTCTAGCGTATAAAATATCGAGCAAAAACACCTCTTCCACTCTAGAAGAATCATTTTGACTTTTCTTGATTTCGATAATTAACCTGTACGCTGCTATGATTCACTCCGACTAATTAGATGGCACCGTCTCTTCAATCTCTTGAAGAGAGAACGAATAATCTAATAATAGTAGGAACAAAACTCAGGAATGAAACAAATAGCATCAGTTGCATCTGCCGCCTTTGAACAAATACTTACACAATTGTGAAAATTTGCTGATTAATTTCTTTTGGAATAATCAATTTATACATTTATAATTTTTAGATCTCAAGAACTAGAATGAGTTCTTATATTCAGAGAATAATTAAGCATCTAATTACGTACAGGTGAGCAGAGTACTAATATAAGCAAAAAAAATAAATAAATAAATAAATCATATTTGATATTTTCCTAATCTTACAATCTTTTCAAGTTCTTCATTTCTTTGGGAAAGATCAATTTATGCATTTATAATTTTTAAATCTCGAGAACTAGAATGATCCCTTATATTTAGAGAATAATTAAGCATCTAATTACTTACAGGAGAGCAAAGTACCAATATAAGCAGAAAAAATCGAATTTGATATTTTCCCAATATTATAGTCTTATCAAGTACTGGTCAATTATTTTGATTAATCTATTTAATTTATAAATAGCACAGGTACATAAAAATTATTAACTGAAAGTATATAACTATAGTAGTATTAATTTGTATATCAGTAATTTTAAGTCTATAGATTAATATATGTTTGTGTAGTATTCGTTATATTTGTGGAACCAAAAGCGGTGTAATATATATATATATATATATATATATATATATATATATATATATATATATATATATATATATATATATATATATATATATATATATATAATGATATCTCTTCTAAATCCTAATTAATTTCCTACTTTTTTATCTTAAATTAGTCCATATTACTTTATACTAAAATGTTCTTTCATTTCCTGATCCAAATCTTACTTTTTATTTATTTATTTCTGGCATGCGCTCTCAAAAGTGGATAACTAATACAGCTCTTAAAATTCAACAGCAGGGATAAAAATCTAACGTCTACGGCCATTCTTTCCAAAGGAACCTCAAATTCCCTTTCATAAATCGACACGTATCAAAGAAATCCTTATAAGAATCTCCTAATAAAAGCACTTAGGGAAAAACTTCACTCACTTTTCTCTTGTGTTCTGGTGAGAACAGACGTGTTTCACCTTTCTTCCCCATGTACAAACCATGCCCTTCCGTAAAAAAATAAATTGAATTGTAAAAATATAAATTGAATAAATTCCAAACTTGTCTTCTTTTCGACCACTCATTTATAAACTATGTTACAATTGCCGACAGGATAGTCGTCTATCTTAAAGAATGCAAAGCCACGGTAGAAGTAACAAAGAGCATCTCATCAGTGATCCATTTCGATGAATGCGTGACGACTTTCCAAGGGTTTTCTGCTGCATCCCACAGACCGAGGAAATGGCGTCATATCGGTTCCGTGATCGAGTTCGCCTCGTATATGCTGCCCAGATCCCATCGCCTATAGTTGGTTCCATTCGCAGTCCGATGTATTTTAAAATAGTTAGAAACATCCCCCTCCAAGTTCCTTCACTGTGTATAATCTTCCATCCAAATGTCGAATTCATTAATATAATATTTTCAATGCAATAATTAATCCTATCCCTTGCCATGTTCGAGTTTACATGTGTTCTAAGATGTCGTGCTTCAAGACAATGTGATTGTATTTTTTAACATGCTGTAGAATTTCACACAGTTTTGAAAACAAAATGTCTACAGCCTAATATATGGTTCAACAAATGATTGAAGTGTTCAAGAATTCTTCAAAAAATATTTCCAGCGTGCTTCTATGATCCGAAACATCAAATAGTCAGAATGTTTAATTTTTAATATTTCCATATAAATTGTTAATTTTACTGCTATTTTTAAAAAATGTTTCTGAATTCATAAAAAAGTAATTATTAAAATTTTACAAATTTTATATTGTTAATAAAGCAAAAAATATATAAATATCATTATTTCTTTCACATTCATTCAAACACACACTTTCAGACTTTCGTTTTTTCGATCATATTTTGAAATTCATATTTAAATTATATTATAATAGTAAATAACGTTTTTAAATTATTATTTTTAAAATATCGTGAGTTTTTAAATCTTTTTGCAAACATATAATTAAGATTTTAATGTATGTAGAGTTTCAAATGTGCTTCCATTGAAACTGTCAATGTTCCTACGGTTCACGAAAAATTATTGATCCCTCTAAAACAAATTTACCTAACCCACAGGTTTTGATTTCTGAAGGAAATAAAACTGAAGAACCTTTTCCTGGAAAAAATGTATAAAACTGAAAAAAAATGAATAAAACTGAAGATTCCTTTTGATCCCAAAATTTGAAAAATACAAAATATCGCAAAATTTCTTCAAGAATCAACATTAATTCATTACATAAACTATGTAAACAATAGGTAATCTTGATGATCTTTGCTCTGTACTAAGTGAACAATTTATTCAGCCCAATACAATAAATTTAATGATAATTTAATTAATTATTTTCAGAAAAAAATTAAATTGGGTCAGACAATTAGATTTTAGTCAATAACTCATTCTTGAAGGTTTCGGTGATGGGCTTTCAATTCAATTAAAGCAATTAATAATCATAAACACCCTTTCTATCCCTGAATAACAGCTGAAGTTTTAAGATGCAAGAACTTTCTGAACCATGTCTGGTCAGGGAAACGAAATTATCATCAGAGCATGACAACCAACATATTTTTTATCTGGTCAAAATTTTAATAGTAGATTACAAACTCCCTTTGTACCTCGAGGTGAAAATTATTTTGAGCAAAACTATTTATATTTAACTATAAATATTTAGCGAGGCCACATACAAACAATTTTAGTAACTAAAATCATATTCTGCATTTCCTGGAGGAATCTCACTGTAGAATTTGTACACAACATGGTATTTATTCCAAATGTCTATTATTGAATACAAGTGTGTCATTTTCGACAACCCCATTTATGACTAATTTTCTCATAACTTCTAATTCAGCTTCCTCGTACACAGAAATCCTTCTTATCTCTTCACAAAATCTTGAAATAAGACAAAATTTTTCTATTGAGGTCCCTAATCCAGAACAGGACACATCTTACATAGTGCCAGGACACATCTTACATTTACTAACTTGGACAATATTTCTAACCATCATACTTTACTTTATAATGTAAATATTGTTATTGACACAGGATCCACTCTCTCTATCATATCGGCAGATACCATGAAAAAAATTTACCGAAAGAAAATGTAAACCTAATTCGCGTAAAATAAGCTCATGGAATATTCCAATTAACACAAATTTGTGACATTTATTTAGAAATTGGGCAATAAATGAAAAGGTCAAGTTATATATAGCTCAAAATCTTTAATCCTATATAATCTTAGAGTTTTCAGATTGTAGTTGATATAAATTGGTTATAGAATGTGATAAAAATAAAATATTGCACTAATGATAATCAGGTTAAGGTAGTGAATATCTCAGTGGAAAATTTTCCACATCTGATTGTAATCAAATTATCTAACTCTATGTTGTCGATTGTGTCAGAATACTCTCCTGTGTTTTCATAAATATGATAAGAATATGATATATAATATGATAAGAATGAAGCTCTCTAGAAAATAAATATGATAAGAATGAAGCTCTCTAGAAAATAAATATGATAAGAATGAAGCTCTCTAGAATAATTTGAACCTCTGATTTACCAGTTTCACAAAGGACTAATAGAACTTCTGCTACAGATCAAATTGAGTTAGATAACATGATAAAAAATTTGGTTGGCTACAGGGCTAATAAAAGAATCTATTAATAAATACTCATCCCCTGTAACATTAGCATTTAAAAGAGATTTTTTTAAAAAATAGGTGAAGTTGCCTTTGTATTGATTAGCATAATATTAATTCTCTTTGCAAATCTGATGCAGAACCTCTGCCTAGAATAGATACATTAATAGACAAAATAAGTAATGTTAAAATTTTCTCAACTTTGGACCTTGCATTTGGCTACTGGCTCATAGTTTAACATGAACAAGATAAATATAAATTGGCTTTTGTACTTACAAAAGATTTATTTGAATTTCAAGTGCTACTTTTTGGCTTTAAAACCGCACTCGTAAAACTCGATAGAACTATTTGTAGAATTTTAAATCAACATAAATTTTAAAAATTTGCATGTCTCTATTTAGATGATACAGTGTTTTTCTCTAATTCATTAGAGGAACACTATGATTATTTAAAAAAAATCTTCCAAATGATTGAAAAGCAAATATTAAATTAAATTTTTCTAAATGTGTATTTGGTCAAGACAAAATTAATTTCTTACGGTATGAAGTCAAAGAAGTATGCATTTCTCTTGATAACAACAATATTGAAAGCATAAAAAATTTTAATTTTCAAAAAAGGTAAAACAACTTCAAGGTTTTCTTGATTCTGTAAATGTTTATAATAAATCTATTTATTTTATACTAAAATTAGAGAACTTTTAAATAATCTTCTTAAGAAAGATACCTCAAGGCAATGGACTGGAGAATGCTAAAATGCCTTTGAACTATTGAAAAATAAATAAACCAGTAATACAGCTATATAATCCTAATTTACCTTTTCATGTTTTCTGTGATGCATTTTAAGTAGCCATTAGAGCTGTTAAAACAACCTGACTGTTCTGGTAAATTACATCCTGTATCGTATCATTCGAGAACTTAACGCCTTTAAGGGAAAAAAATATTGTATAACCGAATTGAAATGTTTAGCAATAGTGAATGCTCTTGATAAATTTACTGCTATTTACATGGAGAAAAAATCATAATTCATACGGATCATGCTGCCCTTGTTTGGTTTAAGAATGTTAAAAATTTAAAGGGAAAACTATTTCGTTGATCTTTAAAATTAAGCATGTTCGATAATGAAGTTAAATATTTAAAAGGAACAGCTAATGTTAAGGCTGATATGTTACCAAGGCATCCTACTGCTCAATATCTTTAACATTCTGCCCATTTATTGGACAAGAATAAAACATTATCAAAATTTAGATAATTTTGATAACACTAAATATAAAAATATTAACAATGCACTTGTAATTAAAACATACTTGAAAAGAAAAATCTGTTTAAAATGGTTGCACCTTTTTTTTTTTTTTTCCCCTTAGGAGTAAAGTTTTATAAAACTCTCATGAATAATGGGCATCCAGACACTAAAAATATTATATACATTATTGGCCTCACATTACTTAAGATATTGTCATACATCGTGATGTTTGTCAATATAAAAAGAAAAGGCAAAAAAGATTTGACCTTTTACAGACTGTGTCTCTCACAGATCATCCTTTTGAATATCTTTCTGAAGATGATTTTGGTAGATTTAATTATTATATTTCAACTAAAAAATTTCGTCATATAGTAATTGATCATGCAATTAGATATGTTTAGGCTTTTCCTTCCAAAATATGAAAATTCTGAAAATTATATTAACATATTAAAACTTATTTTCCTACTACAAACGCAGTCGTCAACAAAAATAATGGGTTACCTACGTAAGTTTGCTATTTATTAAAGCATCTTCACAAAATTGCTTCTGCTATCGAAGGAAAGACTCAGAGGGATAGGTTTGTTTGGAAAGATATATTAATTAACTTGGTTTATTAACCCAATTAATTAGTGTTTCAAAATTTTCCGATTACGCCAAAAAAAAAATTTTCTCGTTTAATCGATTGCTCTTCATGAAAATAGCGGCCAAAAAATTTTTTGTAAGCTTCTGATAAAAATTTCATGAATTAAAAAATTTGAAAAATAACGAGTCCGATGTTAAATGAACCATAAGAATTTTTGGCGAAGTGTCGTAAACTGTAATATATTTCTCATTTTTTTTCCATTTAGGGAGAATAATTTTACTACACAAATGTAAGAAATAAATTTTTAAATTAAAAAAAATAATATTTTTCTACAAATTTTTAAACAAGCTGTGATAAGGAAATTAAATTGCAGCAGTAAAATTTTTACATAACAGCAAAGAGATAAGACATAAGACGAGAATATATGATTTACAGTGTGTAAAAATAGTAGAAGGACATCTACTACATTTTTTTTATTTGGTGGAATGTGCATGAGTAAAAGAGTAAGTATATACTTTTTTCAAACTGTTTTTTCTCAGTAAAACGAATTTTGTTAAAAATTTCACTGATGCTTTAGTTTCAAAATGCCTAGAGGTGTAACTTTAAATGATTTTCAAAAGGGTCAAATTGTTGCATATAAAAATAAAGGTAAAGGTATTAGAGAGATTGCTAATACCGTTAACCCCAATACAGTTTCTTTTATTAAAAATCCAAACAGAAACGGAATAAGAAAGAAGACTGGTATGCCTAAAAAGTTAACGTCTCGTGATGAAAGAAAACCTGCTTATGAGCTTAAAAAGAGTAGTGGAAGTGTTGCAAAAGCTCGAAATCAACAGGTCTTGTTCATGTGTCCAAGCAAACAGTATACGACAACATCCAAAGGCCCAAAAGATTTGTTTTTAAGAAACGAAGGTATCCTCTAAAGTGGAAACAAACACATATTAATAATCGTTCGTCTTGGGCTAAGGAACACATGTCATGGATCAGAGAATGAACTTCTGTAATATTTTCAGATGGAAAACATTTAACTTAGATGGTCCAGACGGTTATCAATACTACTGGCATTGTCTGAAGAATGCAGAACAATCTTATTCAACTAGACCATAGGTTCCCAAAGTGGTCCAGGTGGACCCCCAGAGGTCCATAGGAGACCACACGGGGATCCACGTAGACGTGAAAAGAAAACAGGGGTTCACAAGTTGTAAGTGGAGGTCCATGAAAAATTCTCTGGTTTTCATAATAAAGAACAAAAATTTTGGCTTGGATTTACCTATCAACGTAGGCAGGTAGCATCATTCACTAGGTAGGTACTCAAAAATATTCAAGACTCAGTTCAAACACAGAATTGAATAGAACAATAGATAATAGTACAAGTGTACACCACATGTCGAGACTTGCAAAGTGCCGCCCGTACGCCTGCTCGTCCGGGATGCTTGTTTAGACTTGCAAAGGGATGAAATGCGACTTGCGCTGTGCTTGCAATCTACCTTAGTATAAATACGAATGACAAGAACAAAACGTTACTCATTTGTTTCCGGGATTTTGAACATAAAAGTGTAACTGTGAGTGAATCGATGTCAGTGTTTGCAGTGCCGTAAAAAGTAAGTATCTGCCTATTTGTTATACATATTTTTATTGTATATTGCAATTTATCAATCATATTCTATTTGTTTTACTATTTGAGTGTAGTAGGTAGTTATGTAGTAAAAATTAAATACTAGAGATTATTCAAAACTTCTATAAAAGAACAAAAAGCCAGGGAAGATTAAATTTTAGGTACCTAAGTACTTTTTTGTTTAAAAATATTTAGTTACGCGACGACGGCGATTAATTAAAAGAGCGGTAAAACTAAAGCACCAGATTTAAAAGAAAATCTGATCAAATATAAAGTGGACACTGCGTACTTAACAGATTTATTCATAAAGTTCAATGACGTTAACTTGCAGTTACAAGGGGACAGCCTTAATTTAATAAAAACAAAGGGTGTAATTTCGGCTTTTCTTGGTAAATTGAAATTAATGAAGCAAAATATTAGTCGGCGCGAATTCTCCCAGTTTCCGCACTTGTCACAGATAGAATGTCTTGATGAGGATATTCAGACATACACTCAACATTTAAATACCCTTCATGATGAATTCAAAAATAGATTTGAAGATATTCTGACGATGGAAATACCACCATGGATCATAACCCCATTTGATGAAACGGAAGAGGCGAATGTGGTATTACAAGAGGAGCTACTTGAGCTCAGCACCAACGAGGAACTGAAGGTGAAATTTAAAAAAGGCTATCAAACATTTTGGCTGCAGGCAGAAATCCCCGAAAAATTTCCTGGTCTGTGGGAAATTGCGAAAATTTTTTTAATAGCGTTTCCCTCGTCATATCTTGTCGAAAGAAGTTTTAGTGCCGTTACCAACCTGTTAACAAAAAAAAAAAAAAAAAAAAAAAAAAAAGGAGCAGATTGAACATCAAAGAACGGGGAGATTTGAGATTACTTCTTACAAAACTAAAGCCAAATATTGATAATTTGCTGTCAATTCATCAAGTACATCCGTCTCATTAAAAGTATGACTATTTTTTATTGTTGATTTATATTTCAGAGTTCATTGTTGATTTTTTGTCAATTGTTGATTGTTTGTAATAATAAATGTTTATAATTTTGTATAACCACAAGTATTATTTTAATAAATAGGACACAAGAAAATGTGCTGCTTTTTTCTTCTTCTTAACACCCTCAATTTAGGGTGATATTTTTTAGGAGTTTTTGGAATACAGTAGAAATGTAGCAGCAGGAAGTCTACCGAAAATAGTAAAACTTTGAAAGTGGTCCAAGAGAAAAAAAAAGTTTGGGAACCTCTGAACTAGACAAATGGGAGGAGGAAGTTTGATGGTCTGGTTAGCAGTTGGTTATGGAGGAAGAACAAGTTTGATCTTTCTCAATGACAGTCAGAAGCATACAGACTACATTAATGTTCTGAATTCTGAGCTTCTTCCTTGTGGCTCTGAATTAGAGGAGAGCAGTGGATGTTTCAACAAGATGGTGACTCAATCCACACTGCCAGTGGAGTTAAAAATTGGTTCTCTGCAAATAATGTGCAGGTTTTACCATGGGCAGCTTAAGCCCCTATCTGAATATAGTAGAAAATATCTGGGTAATGCTTGTTCATCGAGTATACGCTAGTAGGAAGCAATTTGAATCGCTCTTTGAGATTCGAGTGGCATTAAATACCTCATGGCAGCGATTCTCAACCTGTGGGGCGCCCCCCCCCTAGGGGGGCGTGAGAACATTGGAGGGGGGCGCGAGAATATCCAAGAGAAAATATTATTTAAAAAAATTGATTAACCTACTGAAAGGAAAGCACATATACACATAGAAAACAAAATACATTTCGACATATTTAATAACTTATTAAAGTAAAACAACTTACTAAATCAAAACTTACTTAATCAAAACATACTAAATTAAAACAAATTTAATAATTATTAGTGACTTCCTGGGGCGTATCTTGCAGAGCAAAGTTTTTCGAAGGAAGGCTTAATATTAGAAATAGCCACTCTCAGTTCTGCCGAGATCTATATTTTGTCTTCAAAGTAGCCACAGCAGAAAATCCAGTTTCTCAAAGGTAGGATGGTGAAAATGGTAATAGAATGCGAAATACCCTTGTTTTTAGTACAATTAAAATCATCCCCTACTCCTGCCCAAAATTCAAATAGTGATTTATTACTAAATTGTCTTCTAGTTTCGCTACTTGTCGTGAAGTCTATGAATTTTTCTTCCTCATCAATTGAGAGCCCTTTAGGAGTCTTATGAAATGGATCCCTGGCTCACTCGTAATTTGGTATCAGTTTGTCGTCAGCAAGAAAATACCTTTTAAAATTCTTTGCCAGCATGGCTAAATGATTTTCAGTGGTTACAAAAACAGCTTTTACATATTATTCTTCAGCCTTGTAAGTTTTAGTACAATCATCCACATTTGCAAACATTGTTAGATTTCTTTCCTTTAAATTTCTGCTCCACAATCCCAATTTTCCACAAAAAGCATTTACTTTATCACTCGTATTCAACATATGTGTATTTTCTCCTCGGAGTTGAAGATTCAAGTTATTTAATTTCTCGAATATGTCGACCAAGTAGCTCAATTTTATCACAAATAAACCATCGCGAAAATTTTCGGCCTCCGGTATGTTTTCTTCCCCGTCTACGATAATGGCGATTTCTTCTCTTTATTCAGAAACACGTTGCAAAAATTTACCAAGTGATAACCATCTTGCCTCGCAATAAAATAGTAAAGCTGAATGTACTGAACCCATGTCTTTACAAAGTGCGGAAAAGATTCTCCATTTCAGGGGGTCTCATTTTTATATAATTTACTACGGTTACAACCGTAGTTAACACAATATTCAGACCAGGACTCATTTCTTTCGAAGCCAAAGCTTCTCTGTGGATCATGCAATGTGTCCAGACGCACTGAGGCGATTTTTGTTTTACAAGTGCTTGTATACCTTGGAATCTTCCGGACATTGAACGAGCACCATCGATGCATATTCCGACGCAATTTTTCCATTCTATGTTTGCCTAATTCATAAAATCATTTAAAATTGCAAATAATGCGAGGGCCGCTGTTTTGAGTTCTATCGGTTTGCAGAAAAGTAGTTCTACTACTGACATATTATCACAAAATCGAACATAGGCAATTAAATGAGCATCTTTATTACTATCTGTTGCTTCATCAAGTTGTATTGAAAACAATTTGTCACGCAACTTCGAAAAAAGCTGACACTGTACATCTTCAGCTATATCACCAATTCGACGAGCAACAGTATCATTTGAAACAGGTGCGGGCTGCAATTGTTTTGAAAAATTATCTCCAAACATAGTTTCTACAATCTCAATTGCTGCTGGCAAATTAAGTTCTTCACCAATGGTGTGAGGTTTTTTACATCTGGCTATTTTATATGAAACTTTGTAAGATTCAATTAAAACTTTTTTATTCACAGACAAAATTTCTTTAAAAAATGATTTTTGCTTTTTATATGATTTTAATTTTAATTCCAAGAATTCTCTGGATTTATTGACGTACTCGCATGAAGCGTTTCCAAATGTCGTTTATTAGATTTGATGCTGCCTACAGCCAACATTTTTGAGCAAATGATACACAGGGGCCTTTCTTCTTCATTTATTTCAGTACTGGTAAACCCAAAATTTAAGTATTCTTGAGAATATTTTCTTGGTTTTATTTTCGGAACCACGCTCGTCTGTTTATTTGTTAGTGCTTGACAATCGTCTAATTCTCGCTTACTTCCGCTTAAAAATTTATCCACGAGTCTGCATAAATCTACAGCCGTGAATATTTAATAATGCAATTAACACGAAAACATATATAACATGCACATTCACGATATATTCGATAGCGATAGAAGGATCGACTCGAATGAGACTGGCTGGAATTGAAACTTGCGTTATCAAACATTTCCCTTCTTCCTATGAGAAAGCATCTGCGCATGTACGAGAAATCGTCGGTCGTGCGGATTCTCTTCCACAAACATTACTTATTTTTGTTCTCTTTTGTTTAGTCATGCTTCTGTTTTATTTCTTTTATTATTCGAAAAAATGTATTCCCAGTTTCTAAATTTAGCTCACCACATCTAGGTTAACTTTCATTAAAGAATTTTCTACTTTCATATTCTTTTAACGTTATCTCCCTATTTGGCTTTCATTTCAAATATAATATTTAATTTTTCCCCGCTTTCATTCCCTTCATCTATTCAATGCCCGATTTGCAAAAAGTCAGATGTGGTTTATCGCTAATGTTGGCTCACTTTTACTCTTTTATTGGCAGTTAGTAAAAATTAATTTAAAAACAGAATACAAAATACTCAATATACATAATTGTTGTATACTTTTTATTGTAACGGGGGGGGGGCGAGATGAAAATTGTGATTGAAAACTGGGTCACGAATACTGAAAGGTTGAGAAACGCTGCCTCATGGGATAATTTTTGTCAAACAGAAATCCAATCTTTGTATGATTCACTTCCAAATAGAATATTCGAATTTATAAAAGTTAATGGATAGAGTATTCCTTATTAAAACCGCTTATATTTTGCTCTTTTTATAACTGTCCTTCTATATTTTTTACACGATTTCAAATGAAAGAAACCATTTTTGTTGTCATTTATACTTTATTTTTGAATATCATGGTAATGATACTAATATTAATTAGCGAAATTAATGTTAATTATCGAAAAAATAATTATTATAAAAATAATTGCAATAAAAATTTTAAAAAATCCTTATTTAAAAAAAATCTAGTGTTCTATTTTTTTTACACAGGTAGGAATTATATATCTATCTATTAAAATTATTTTATAGATAAATATTATTTTGCTGAAAAAGCCATTAAGACCAAGTTACATAAAATATTTAATTCAAAATTATAGCGAGCATTACCCTGGCGAACCAGCTGGTCGCCAGAAGCGACTATTGAAAACATAAAATAAGAGAAAATAACATAAAACTTATAAAAGAATGAGATATATTGTTTTTACAACAATTAACTTCGTTCCGGGTCTAATAACAACAAATGAAAATTTATTCTCAACCAAGATAAGTACTGATTTTATAATCTAACGTGTTGTCATATAGTATAGTGATATAGGCTTATATCTTCTTCCTATGGAACAGCACCAATATTATTAAAATAGGTATAGAATATCTTTCTAACATCTTTTGCTAAATTAGCGGTAATCTGATTTAGAGTGTGATAGCAAGAATTGCAAACCAAAACCGGCGATGAAAATGAAAAACCCACAAAAATGCAGAAGCGCAAAAAAAAAAAAAAAAATGCATCGGAAAATCGCTTATGAAACAATAATAATAAAAAAAATATATCATAACTAGTCTGTCGTTCTGGGTTGTCCGATTGAGTACTGGCTTCCCTGCCTTTAGCACTGGCACTTCATCCCCGTCAAATCATACGAAAAGTTGCCTGCGTGTGCTTGTCCTTGATTTGCCTCAGTGTGCTAGCCGCTTTAGATATCTTTGGAATGTATGTCATAGGGTTAGGGATTTTTATCCCTTCGCTTGGAGTGTGAAAATTCCAGGCTCAGCAATTTTGTAGAGACGCTTGTTAGAAATAATTAAATAAAAGAGTGGGATTAGGATCAGGAAGTTAGAGAAAATTTTAGAATAAAGCAACATGGGCTAATTTAAGATAAAAAAAAATTGAAATGAATTAGAAATATGAAATAAATTAGGATTTAAATTAAGAAATAGCATTACATTGTGTGTGTATGTGTGAAATGATATTTGTTTGGTGCTTTGAATATCACATATCTACAACATATCAAAAAAGTTGCAAATTTTTGAAATAAATGATGCTTAAATTTGATATGCCTTTTCAAAATGTGTTTTGGAAAGATAATTTATTTTTTATGATTATTTCATGCAGTTCCCTCTGAGAATTACAATTTCCTTATGGCATTTTAATTTAACACCTTATTTTTCATTACCCTTTAAAAGAAGAAAACTTAAACGTGATACCAGTGAAAAATAGAATTTTATATCTATTCATATTGAAAGGCTCTAAACATGTGTTCAAAGAAACTAAAGCAGACGCATGAATATCACAGCAGAATTTCTTGGTCCCTTCGTTAATTGTAATTGATCCTTAGAGCGTGCTTTGATTGTTAAAGACGCTCACCCACATGGGTTTAGAGAACAGGGCAGTTTTCTGTGAATTCTAACAGGCTGTATCAGCATAAATTAGTTTAATTACTATCAATTAAGCGAGATCCTTTTGTATAACAGGCCGTTAAGAACACGGATTATCATTGCGTTTTTGGAGATGGGTAGGGAATTTTCCTTATTTTTGAGAGGGAAACTCGGGCGTTCCAGAATTCTGAGGTACCTGAGCTCGAGTCATCTTAGGAATGGAAGGGTTAATTTCTTAAATTAACTAAAATATAAAGAATTCCAGATCTTTTTTTAAAATTCTAGCTTACGTTTTCTTCAGAAACCGACAAATAATCAATGTAAAAATAAGTTCTGTAGTGTAGGTAAGGTTTACAAAATTCTATGTTAAATATAAATTATTATGATTGACATCTAGTGCCGCCAGTATATTTATACCTTCAATATACTAGCGGAGTTAGAACCCGCGTTTTCTTAACTAGTGAGACAAAAGAAATAATCAAGCAGAGTAGTTTTCACCAGTAAATCTTCGGTTATATCGTTGATGTAATTGCTAGTATTTTCTATTGTTGAGATGTTTACACAAAACTTAAAAAAAAAAAAAAAAAAAAAAAAAATGAAAATTATTTATAAAAGTAATAATTTAATTTGAAGCATAAAATGTTTTTCAGGTAAAATAATTTTGGAAAATAAAAATTAAAAATAAATCACTTCTGAAATTATCATCAGCTGCTCATGAAATTTGAATCAAGTTTTAAGGATTTGACCTTTAACTGCTGCACTTCAGCTGTTATATTCGTAACCATCTTGCTTTTGCTGCCTCATATTTAAAGTGGGGGAGAATGCAATCGCAGGCAAAAGTGAAAATAAAAAAATTGAATATCATAACCACTTTGTGCCATCTTCTATTAATGATCTTAAAGAAATTATAAACTTTCAAGCAGTAGTAAGAGTTCTGGCATGGTTTCAAGAAAAATAATATTAAAATGCTCTATAGAATTTTGCATCTACAGAATTTTTTATTTAAAAAATTCTTTAAATTTTTACGTCGTTTTTTAAAAAGAAATTTCTGGATTTTCAATCGCATTGCAAGAAAAAATAAATAAAAATTCAGAATTTTGAGGGGGTTTTTTATTTATTTATTTTGACATTATTTTTTTTTCAATATAACAATTCTCTTTTTAGGCCAACAAATTTTAAAATTCAAAGATTTTTCTAAAATAAGCAGAAATCCAATTCTTTAGTTTTAGATTGCATTTAAAATCGCAAGTTTCAGCAGAAACTGCTCTAATGGACAGATAATGGAACTCTCAAGAATAATGCACTACTTTGATGAAAAAGCTATTTCAGTAGCATGATACATGTAAGGGCGAGAGAACTGTACTTTTGTAAAGAAAAAAAAATCATCATTTTGATTTTTCAACAGTTGAAAAAACGCCCATAAATCTACTTCTTAGTTAAGGCGAATTCAACAAAACTAGTGAAGTCAACATGTGGTCCATCTTTTAACTATCAAGTGTTAACAAGATACCAACAAAAAATTCTTTTTTTTAAAGAGGCTAATAAAGATATTGACATTATAAACAGAAAATGAAATCACCATTATTTCAATTTATGTACATAATAAACACTGTTTCACGATGCGGTTATTGAAAAAAGTTAAGTATAAAGATTTATCAATTTCAAAAACTGCAAATATTTCAGTAGTATCAATGCAAATTTATGGACAGTGTTACACTTTTGAAAGCTACATTTCAATCAGGAAGTTATAAAATTACATTTTCTTCTTCCACAGAAAAACGGCAATCTATGACAAGTAGATTCAAATTAATTCTTCATTTGATAAAATATATAGAGATAGCATATAAAACTCCATCCTAATGATATTTGTATTCATTATTTATTTGATATCATAACGTATTGGATAAAACTTCTTTAAACGATTATTGAAACGAAACTCATCTCTAATAATAGAGACGAATGTGTGCAAGTGTTGGCGCTCTACAGGCCAGACGGTTTCATCTAGAATACCCACTTGACAAATATATACTTTGGTAGGTGTGAATAGGAATCTCAAATCATTTCTTCTTTTTTTTAATTTAAGAAAAAATGAAGCAAGATTTTCGCGTTTTCCCGCCATAACTATCGAAAATATTATATCACAAAAATGATTTTTACATCATCTTTCACAGTTCAAAAAAATAACATTTTGAATTACATCACTTTTTTGCAGCAGAATTTTAATTAATATTTTATACGATATGTCATCTTTGTAATTAAATTTTAAATTAAATCGTTTTAATTGTTGCTACTAATATTTCATCCTGTTTTTTCTCCCATTGCTGTTGATCGGGATACGAAGGTTTGGATTATTTTCCCATATTGAATAGGATGCATCTATCATGCAATGGTATTTCTTAATTTAAATCTTAATGAATTTAATTTCAGAATAAAGTATACTTTTAATAAACTCTTTGAAAGTTTTACTTACAATTAAAGTTTAAACCGAGAATCAAGCAATGATGAAACATTTTTGAAGTACGTCCATTTTTAAATATTGCTACTGTTTCCTGATAAATAGCAGGGCATATAAAGGTATCGACGGAAAATTAGGAAAATGCATAGCACAATGAACAGAATGGTGTAAGGATTTTAAAAGGAAATATATGTCTATAAAAAGTGAGGTGTTTTTTGCATTAAGACATATGTATGCCTAATATTTAATTGAAATGTTCAACAACCATTAATCCCGGTAAATCAGATGATCACCAAATGCGGCTAGTAATTTATAAAAGAATACCGTTTCATTGCAATGGCTGATTATATGTATATATATTGCAGTTTTTAAAAGCTAAAAACAATCACATTTCTTTTTTAAATCTAGTAGTTCCAAGTTAATAAAGGTATTGTGTATTATCAAGTGATAAAACAGCTACTGCAAAAAATAAAATTAGTCATTCTTTATCAGTTACAATATTTAACTCTGCAATTATCAAATCTACAACAATGAAAAGTATAGTGTGAGTAACATAGAATAATTTTCTTTTGTTTTCAAATTAGTTCTAATAAGCAATTTAATTTTCCATTTTATTTATCTGCATAATAAATCACAGTATAGATATAGCTTAATTCACAGTTTTAATAAGCATATCTCTTCAAAAAAATAACTTTTCTACAGAACAAACTTTAAAATACATGTAATAAAATCTGTTGATACATAATTTTCTATCAATCAACTACTAGGAATAAAATTTTATTAAGATAATCATATATATGGAAATCTTTAAAGCACAAAATGCTTTATTTCTTATTCGGAGAGAAAAACTTATAATGTAATGATACTCATAATTAAAAATCTTATTTTCCTATTTTTTTATGTTAAATCACACCACGTTACTTTATTCTAAAATTTTCAATTATTTCTTGATTCGAATCGCATTTTTTTTTTAAATTTCTAATTCGCACTCTACAAATTGGTGATTAACGCATTTCTTACGCCCAGAGCGAAGAGATAAAAATCCTTTATGCACCACACGTGCAGAAATATGCCGTCCTTCTCTTGTGTTCAGGTGCAAAGGAATGCGTTTCTCCTTCATACAAAAATAAAGTGAAGTAATTCCAAAAGTATCATCTTTTTTGGCCAAGCATCTGACAAAATTATGCCGCTCAGAAATTTTTAAAGTATGAAATTTTTTACTAGAAAAGTAAAGCTTTTACGAAATTTTTTTTTTCATTTTTAATTTTAAATGCGTTAAAATTTGTCAAACATACTATCACAAATGGAAATGTCCAATGCAAAATTAATGTTTTGACAAGATAAATGATAGTAATTTTTTTCATATTAAATAGACACTATGTGCATTGAAAAAATTTTAAGTCAGAACAAAAATATTTCCGACAGAGAATAAAAAACTAATTTTATTTTATCATACACACACTAAAATGAATTGAAAAACAATATTAAGAAAGATGGCACCATTTATATTCAAACCCCTCCTCTGCCAGGAGAGGAAGTGTGTAACAGGTGTGAATAGTCAACAGTACACACCACCTGCATTGTTGTCATGATGGTGTGCGATAATACGCCAGCAGAAAATCCACCACCTTGCACTGTTTCCAATAGTAGTTAGTAACACTACAACAAAAACAGTCTGTACAATTGTCCAGATAGAATCCCAGCAGAGACAACATAGCTTCTAATGATGATGATGAACAGTATAAAAATATGATGATCATTGCAGAAAGTATGTATAAAGTGCAAGAATTTTCTCTTCCATGACTTCAATCTATTTGTACATCAGATCTGACTCTGTTACATACAACTTTCAAAACTGCAATACACAATCTGCTTTGCTTAGTGTATTTTAAAGAATACTGTTTACAACAAAATATAATTTTAACAAGGGAAGCATGGGATTGATCATACATAACTGTTATTCATATGGCTTTTGTACTGAAAGGAACTTTTCAAATTCTCTTTTTATAAAGACCTAATTAAAATACTGTAGCAACTGCAATGTTTTTATAAAAAAAATCAAGTCATCTGCTTAGCAGTACAAAGTAAATCATTTGCTTCAACCCATTTGCATCATTTTTATTTTGAAAGAACATCATTTAAGAATATAAACTTATTTAATAACTTGACCTCTCAAAGAAAAACGAATAAATGGATATAAAAACTATACCATTCATTCACTGATGCAAATGGATCAAATATGTAATTAACAAAAAGAAAAATCTTATAAATAAATAGACTGTTAAAGATAAAGATAATCAGATATGATGACTCAAATGTATTGAACTAAATGACAACGAAAATTACATATATTTTTCTACAAAAAGAAAAAAAAATAAGGAAGTTTCACACATTACAAATTTTATACATAGCGTTTCACCAAAACACATCAATAAACTGAAATAAAAAAAAAATGAATGACTAATACTTTTTCCTGAAATTATAAAATTTTCTCAGCTTCCAACTGACAAATACTTTATTGATTCTATTCCTATACAGATTATATGTACATGACATTTCAAGAGGAAATATAAACAGTCATACTCAAGTTTTACATAGAATTCTCACATTCTTTTATGAGTTTAAAGAGAAAATAATCTCAAATTAAGAAAATGCTCAATTCGCATACGCAATATGGCTACATTGCTAAATGCATTTGCCTTTGTTACTTTTCTGCAATAACAATCGAAGTTATATTAAATTAAGTTAAAATATATTACACTCATCTAAATCATAATCTCTAGAAAATAATGCCAATAATATATAACACATAACAAGTTTTTCCCACAAAGAAAATTTTTAAACCATATGATTTATATGAAATAAATGCAGATCGTTTACTTTAAACAAAGAAACAATAAGGCCAATTTTGGAAAACTAGATTCGCTGTAAATTTAAGAAGAGTATAAGATTAAAGATTAAGTAATTAAAAAATGTCATCATTATCGTATTAAAAGAAGTCATAAAAAGCATATATTACAACTTAGTAAAAACATTTTGAACATTATATCTAAAATTTTAAAGTAAATTTCAAATTAAAACATTTGAAATAGAAAACATATTGCTTATAGAAAGCTTTGACATAGAAATGTATATATGTCTATAAAACATCTGTACATGGAATAATGCTGCCTATACAAGTGAATGATATAACACAGTGTATAAGGAGCTTTCCAGAGGCGAACTTCAGAATTAATTTGAGTCAATAAATAAGCAATAAGTTCTATAACAGAGGCAATATTTATTCTCCATTGTTGGCAAGGTAAGCACTATATATATATATAAGCGTATTAAAAGATGAAGAACTGCCTCATTCCATATAGTAGATTGACTGGCATTTTTAGAATTGTATACAATCGTGTTTCATTCAAATAAAAAAGAATTAATTTTAAATAATAATTGTAAATGTACAAGGGTAAATGAATAGCTACCACAAAACAAATGATTTAAAACACGAAAGAAAAAAAAACAAATATAAAAAGTATCTCTACCTTTGCTGTCCTACAGACAAAACATAATAAAACAAAGAAATATTTTGGCAACTTGGTGCATGTATACGACTTCCATAACGTGGACGAGCATTAAAAAAACATAAATATAATGATAAACATAAATGCAACTGATCTTAAAAACAATCAGACATGAACCATGGATAAGATAATCATACAAATTGAAAATAACAAACAATACACAAGATGGCAACTAACATAATGCTAACAACCATTTACAACTAATGATAATGATAAAAAATTTATGTTTTTTTTTTTCATATACATAAATGACATCTACATCAGCTAAGGGCAACATTTCATGTAGCCATACTGAGTCAAATTATGTGGTTGTTTATATCCTCCTCAAGAAATGCTGTGAAGAGAGCAATTGAAGGGTCAGCAAACATGCCGCTGGAAGAGTTAATTGGCATCTCCTTTGAAGGAAAAAAATGGCTGGACTTGAGTTCTTTATACAGAGGTGGCTGACCAGGAGGAAGAAGAGTATGTTCCCTGGAAAAATATTACATAAGAAATGAAATGAAATGAAAATTACGGATTTAATTCCTTATTTTTTAAAAATCACAAAGAGAAGTAAGAATATTTATACAGCCAATCATTTCTACACAACAGTAAAGACAACGGAAACAGTAGTAACTACAGAAAAACTAGGTCCGGAGAAACAAGAATAAGCGATGAAACATGTCATGAACGTTACTTTAGGAAAAAATATGACATCTGTCCGTAATACTCATAAATCTAGCTTGAATTTCACCTAATGGTTAATGAATGAGGATAATCAAACGCAAATGAACTGTTTACACTAGTTAACTTATTTAATTGTAGGTTTAATTCCTACTAATAAAGAATGAGAGTTATTAAAAGCACTCATTAACACCAAAATAACAACCAGAAAGTGATCAAATTACACAAGCAATTTTTGGTTAATTTTCTTTTTAAAATTAACCAAAATAATACTGACAGCTCTCAATCTCCTTTATAAAAGCAGATTCATAATACAGAGATTTAAAAATATAAAAATTCAAGTTTTATCACAAAGATCAAACAGTGTTAGTTTTTTTTAAAAACCTTACATTGTAAAACTGTAACTTACATTGTAAAAAAAAAAATTATTTTACAAATTAAAATTCAAAATGCTACGATTTCCCCACAGTTTTAGGCGAGTACATTTTCAAGCAAAATTTGCTTATCACAAACTTCATTTACCACAAACTATTTTATGTAAAAAATTGCTTAATATAAAATATTTTTTATTGAATTGAAATAGATGCGACATTTTTTAAAACATGGTAAAGGAATCTAAAAAAGGAGGGATAAGAGTGCTAGTTCCTTGCAAATGTTTTATAATTAATCTTTCAAAATATAGATATTGCTTTGAAGGCATCATAACAAAGATTTAAAGCATGATAACAGAGAATGTACAAGAAGGCTTATTCTGCATCATACACAATTTCTTGGATTTAGTAAATAATTGAATGCCTACACATAAAATAATAAATAGCATCTAAACAGAAAAATCTGAGTTTAATTATTTACCTATTAAATCTAAAATTTCATTACATATCATGGGTTTGTACTCTGCAATATTATGCAATCTGTTTATTTTCAAGGTTATTTTATCCAAATAATTTTTAACAATAAAGCTAAAAATATTCCATATACTGTCATTTCATTTACATTTAGAAAAGCTTAATTTTATATTAGAGTTTAAATAAGAGTTAATATTTGATTTAGAATATAAAACTTCAACAGCATCACATTGTTTACTTCATAATTCAAATGTAATGCATACAATACATTTCAAAAGAGTATAAGATTATGTATGTATACTACAAGAAAATTTATATGAATTTAAACGCAGAGATCTTCCATAAGTTAACCATAGATATGTTTTATAGAAGTTTTATTAATTACATTACCAAAATATTTGCATTCCACCACAATAATGGGTCTTCAATTGGCGTTTAAAATAAAGCCATTTCTTTAGTGACTAAACATTAGAAAGTTCTTTTCATTCTATAGTTTCTCAAATTTCAATGACTTTCTAAATTAAATATATGAAAATGATGCTAAAAGCTCTGTAAGGAAACAAAAAATAAACAACTAACTATGTGAAAATCCTAATATGAAGAAATGCCGAATAATATCTGTATTACATATATAACTGAAAAAGAGCGGAAAAGGGGAATAAAGAGGGTTTAATAATATAAATAAAAATGTTTAGAAAATATTCTAATTATAAAAATGAAAAAATCAAATCAACTAAGTTTCATTATACGAAACTAATATTCCTAAAAAGTTTGAAAATAACCAACAAACCCTTATATTTTTAAAGAAATTTCTTAATTGCTATCCAAACTGGTAGGTATTTTTAATAAAATCTTATATAAACTATTAATCGATCAAAATATTACTTAAAAGGGAATACAAAAATTAATTTTTTTGAAATTAACATTGTGAAACATTGCTGCCTTAACTTAAAAGACGTATAAATGCAGGTGGAGAGTAAAATACTTTTCTGAAGTTCTTACCATCACAATTTCCACTTTATAAGCAATATTTTATAAGAAACATGAGGATTTTAGACATAGCAATTTATATTTTAACATGGCATATATATTTAGAAACTTTTAGGAACCTAAAATACTATCTTACCCATGTAGTTTGGCTTTTTTCTTCTTTCTCCATTTACCCTAGTCTTAAGGCAGAAGTGGTTGGTCAATATCATGGCCATCAGCAAATGTCGTTGTACACTGACTTGATAATGTCATTGGTGCTAGGATTCCCTACATTGATTTAAAAAAATGAACCAAAAGATCAAATAACTTCATGAACTAAGCAATAGGTTCATATATCTTATTTTTTATGAAGTATAATAACTATCCAAAAAGTATTAGAAAAGAAACATTCAAATTTAAGCAAAAACTTAATAATCTACCATCGTAATAATAATTCGAAAGAATTTCTGAAAATACTTTTAAAAATCACATTTTGACATTTTTTTTATTTAATTTTTTTTTGTATTCAAAAAAGATTTTAAAATATATCTAAAAGTGAGTTCTCATTACTTTTCCAAAAAGCCCTCAGCTCTCAAAACATTCATAAACATGCAACATTTCCCCCCAGTGTTATACATCTTACAAAAGGTCAAAATAGACTTAAAGAATTATTGTTACTCTGGAAAATTAAAAAAATATATTGTTAAAACATACGAACCGGTAATGAAGTAGCCAACCGCTGATGTGTTAGGGAATCTAGTGTTTGTGGGTGAGGAATTGCATGCATTCCCAATTTAGGACCTTCTTCATTTTTTTCTTCTTCTCTCCTTTTCAAACAGGCTGCCTTGGGATTTAAATTTCTTTCTGGAATAAAATTTTATCAAATAAATACAAATCAGAAAAAATAGTATTAAAAAACAATTATCTAATTTTATGATCTATATTTTTTATATGAACAGTTAATGGACTGTTTTGCACAAACTGAGCCTATTATTTGAGCCATATAAAACTACATAGCAAAAAGTTTCATTTAATAAATATGGTTCACCAAATACGTTAGTTTCATTCACACTAAATTTAAAGGATAAAGAAAAACGACTTTTCAAAACGTTTTCTTCATTTTTAAGCAATTGTAGTTATTTTAGAGATGAAATATGACAATAAAATTAAACGTAAAATTTTTCGCTTTATTACATACAAATTGGTCTTTAACGTTAGTAATTCATAAGGCAAAAACATAACATTATAATCGAAACAAAGAATGGGGGGAAAAAAGCCACAGAAAAATTACTAACCTCTCACTTGCTGCTCCAGATTAGTAATTACATCAACAGCTTGATGCAAAATATTTAGTTTTGTTTGTGCTTTATCAGCTTTAAGATGAACCATACACATTCGGCCTAATTCCTTGAAAGCTTCATTTATATCCCTAACACGAATTCTGTAATGGCAAGAAAAACAATTATTGAATCATTCATATCTATAAAAATAAAACTGCCATGATAACTGAATCATGTTATTCATCTTTATAGAGTTATTACCTATATAACATAATTCCGACATTTAACCGACACATAACCATTTTATTAACTTTACAGTGAACTAAAAGACATTGAACACTAAAACCCATTCAAAACATTTCTCACTCATAACATATATTTTAACACCAAAATATATAAAAGTTTTTGCTTCATTTGGATTCGTTAGTTTTATTTCAGATAACACGTTATTAATATTTGTATTATGGAGTAACAGGTTATCATTAACTAATGAGGACAATCAATCAATGGTCAAAATACACTACATAAAAATTCCACACAAATTTCAAATACTAAATTTTTATCTCAAAGCAGACTAATACATATAAATGTAGTAAAAAAAAAAGATATTATTAACATAAATATGTAGAAACTTGTAGAGAAATAGAAGCAAAATATCTGGGATTAGGATATGGTAAAAAAAATCAGAATTACAAAACAAATCAGATTTCCCCACTCTGCTAATAATCTAGCATATATTAAAATACAGAAACACCAAAACCGTCAAAAATAACAAATTTAAATTAACAAGAGCAATATTTGCTTTGTTTCAAACTATTTTAGAATTTAAAAATTTTATTTTTTTACATGCAATTGCTAAATTTCAAACCGTTATAAATATATTTCTAATTTTATACAAATTAGAAAACTGGGAAAACATAACTCTTTGCACTCCAAAAAGTAATGAGATGCATTTTCATACATATAAGATTATAAGGATTTCTAAAACTTATGCGAGTATAAGATTTCTAAGTCCTAAAGTACTTAGGAATCTTAAAGGTCGTTATAGGTTTGTTATAATTCTTAAACTTTATTGTGAAAGGTTTTGCTATTATACTTCTTTTATAATCATTTTCAAACGAGAATGTGAAAACGATATACCCTGTACAATGGCAGTCAGACTGGTAATAGGAGTGCAAAGGATTAATTTATTGATTAATTAAGAATCTTTCTAAATGGCACATAAAATTGTTTAATAAGTTTTTACCGTTCCCTAGCATTGTTGGCCTGCCTCCTTTCCTTATCTTTCTCAGCTTTTATTTCTGGAACTTCGTCTTCATCCCCAGAACTACTACAAAATAAGATTAAATACTTAATATAGTACTTTACCTTTGTAAGTTAAAAGAATAAAATACAATAGCAAAAAGGATAAGTAATATATTTAAAAAGTAATAAGTATTATTAAAATATTCCTTTAAAACATGCACTTCTATAACACTAAAAAAGAAAGAAAGAAATAAAGGAAATATATATGGAGGAAAAAATTTCAAGACAATTTGAAAACACGGCTGGTGTTTCCAGCTGATCTTCTAAAAAGCAAACACTATTTTTGTAATAGGAAAAGGAATATAAATGTAGAGATGTGTACCATGAAAACATCCTATGTTGTTTTGAAATTAAAGAGAGAAATTATTATAAGATTCTTGACATTTCATTTACCTTAAAATAAACTATAATTTTTTTTATCAGTTTGGAATAAAACAAAAGACGAGATAGGCTCGGACAAACAAAAACTTTATAAAAAAAATGTGCCTTGCCAAACATAAACCATGAGAATTAAAATAAGTACAATGAATTGAGCAATACAAGAATACATTCATACAAAAAGTGCTTGAGATATTAAAATATTACAGAATTATTACATATTCAGAAAATTAATCTCATTTAATTATCAATGATAAATTTGACTTTGGAAACGTTGAAATGCGCATTTTCCATGGAAATGTATTATGTCTGAATCAAGATACTTTTGAAAAGCAGATTTTTTTTACTTTAATTACAGCCATCTTAATATTTTATCACAATTAAAAAATGAACTAAAGAGGAGGACATAAGAATGAAAAAAATTTCAGAATATGTAAAAAAATTTGTTTTTTGCAACACGTTTGGAGGAAATTCCATGTACAGATTGAAAAGAATATGAGCTTAATGAGATTGAACACATGGTTTTATGAAGAGACTTTTTGCAATTTTGTGTTTTCTAAAATGCTAAAGAGTAAATTACAAGCTGTGTCTTTTCTCAAAAGATATCTTGTACTTATTATCATATATATTTAATGCTAAAGAGATTATCATAAACAAAGTAGAGACTAGTCCTTCTGCTTTTTTTCTTTTGTTACAATTTCACCGTCAAGTGCAAAACAAACCTCAAATATTATGTTCAGGTGATTCACTGTCTACCAACAACAAAGCAAATAAAATGCAATGTTTACATAAAACTTTTTTTTATATAATGCACTAATTAAAAGAACAAAAAAAGTTTTAGCTTTTGAATACCATATTTGCATTTCAATATTATTTCAATATTAAACAATCTTAAAATGGTATTATAAAGTTTTTACTTCGCAACAGGACTATCAGTAAAGTATACATACCATACATGTGTTTAAAAAAATAAAATTAATCAGGGTCATCATATGTTACTAATTTGATGATAACATATCATAATTTTTTTATATCAATAAGTACTTCGATTTTAGATACTTACAACCTAGTCCTAGATCTCTTAGTTCCTTTAGAAGCTATATTTGAAGCAGTGTTTGATGATGTGGAAGTTGGAGATGACACAGGAGGCGTCCCTGACACACTATTTCCTGTAGGTGTACTGACAGTTGGTGTTGAATTTGCATTAGGTGTAGCAGATTTACCTCTACTTAAATCACCTTTATCAATGTCTTTCACTTTGTCTTTTAAACTTGGAAGAGTATCAGGGGGTAAACCTGTAACTAAAAAATATTCTTAGCATTATTATTTATGATTTTTTGTAGTATTAACTCAAATCAAACAAAATAATACACATCAACAATTTATTATTTGTTAACTGTCTAAAGAATTATTTATTGAAAGAATTTCAAAATTAACTTTCTGGAACACACACACACTTGAAATTTGAATAGTAAAATAAATAAACTGATGACAAGGCTATACATGACATGAACTTTATTATTGATGAAATTACATTCAGATTTGTTTAATGTCTAATATTTAAAAGGCTATTTTTATATGCTTTTTGAAGACACATACCAAAAGGCTGAGAAGCAGATAATTGTCCGGATGATCCTGGTTGAGATGTTCGACTTCTTAATACATTATCAGGTAGAGTATTTGGACCAGCCTGAAGAGAATAAAAACATAGAAAGGCAGCAATCAGAATAATTTTTCAGTTTTGATTATTTCAGTAACCAGTTCCATATACAAATCAGATTCACAAAGTAAAAATTTTTTCAATATTCAATTTTTTTAAAAAAATGAACAGAAAGTTGTAAACGTATGTTAGCACACTTAACAGATCAAATAAAAAATTCACTGATTTTAAAAACATACACTAAAATTTTATCAGTTTTTAGGTGTGAACATGTATACTGATCAGATATAACAGACATTTTAGAGAAAATTTAAAAAGAGAAGCATATGGCTATGACCAAACATTTGCAACAAAATATATATAAAACATTGAGCACAATATTAAAACTTACCATTTATCAAACAGAATCGAAATCAGACGAAGATGTCAAAGAGATGATGAAAGGTATTTGAATTAAATATTTTAGGAATGATGTCCCAAAGTCATTCATCTCAGAGACATTTAAAGTCAGCATTTAAAAATTATAATAAATAACTAATGAAAAAAAAAAACTCAACTGATAAAAATCATATAGCACTAGCTCTTGTATGAATAATTCAACCTAATTAAAATATTAGATACTTTTGAACTGGCTTATAAGTATAGCTATGAATCGGTACATAATCGATGTTCAGCTTGAGAAAAAGGCGAAAGTTGCTTTAAACAACCCCTCAACTTACCACATGAGGATCTAAAGATATGATTGCAACACCAGGATATGACTGAGGAGGAATAAGTCCATTGGAATGTGCAGTAACCGGGGAAATATCATTTAAAGTTGTTGTAGGAGGCACTGGCTGTATCCCTGGTCCTTCTGCATGATTCCTCAATATATTTATTGCATCATCTAACCGTTCTTCCATCACGCCTCGAGACTGCTATACAAGAAAAAATATACATATAACTTATAACATTGACAAGAATTAAACATTAAATAAATATATATATATTTGCTGAAATATAAGTATGAAAATGCACGACAGTATATACACAAGAAAAATAACCTGAACTTAAAAGCATGCTTTTAAAAGACTTATAATTTTGAATGGGAAGTTATCAGCTTGTTCTTAACATTCACTGTAAATAACGAATAAGAAATTAAGATACACTGAAATAAATATAGTAATATGGCCCATTTGCAGACATTTTACGTATTTTTTTTAAATTCATTTTCAAAAGCAAGTACCAGTTTTTGTAAAGAAGAGAGTTAAAAAAAATGTTTATTAAGATTTAGTGTTAAGAAAGTATTAAAATGCATATTTATATACACAGCATTCTGAAATTTGTATTCTGAGTTCCAGATTTAACTACACACTTTTATAAATTAAATGTTTGTATTTTTAAGCTCAAATATGACTGTAAAAAAGATAATATTTATGAAAAGCAACAATAAAAGAAAAAAAAAAGGCGTATAAAAGTTTTATCAAAATTTTAAATCTTTAGAAATGTGAAACAAATTTGGAAGCATGTCAAAAAACCTCTCAAAAAGCTATTTTATTTGAATGCACTCTTTGAGTTCAATTAAACTATCGATCTTTAAGCAGCAGAACTTCATTAATCCATAAAAAAAGAAATTTAGGGGAGGGGGTCAAATCTGAGATCCACCCATACCCACGGTCTTTTTAGATATTGTTATTATAAGCAAACACATTTTTAATAAGATACATTAAATGAGTTTCATTAAAAAATGTCCATATCTACAAAAATAGGTACACTGTATTTTAGTAAAACAGACTAAACCGCAGAGATAGTAATTATACAAACAACAATACAATAGAATAAGAATAGAAGACAAATAACCAAAAAACAAGAATCAAAATCGTAAATACAGTTTTAAAGAAAAGTTAAACAACTTGCCTCAAAAATATGTTTCTATCTATAGGATTAAATAAAGTTGTACAACAGTGTTAAACAGTTGTTTAACACCAAATCCATGATAAATTTGCTAATATATTTAACACAATCAATAAAAGAATAAAGTAAACATAACATCATATATAATAAACAGCTTTACTCAGATGTAAAATGTCAATCACATAGTAAATTCAAATGTTTTAAAACCTACCAACAGATGTTAAAATCACAGCAGTCACTCCAAATTTTCTCATTATAACAAAAATGTGAAATAAAAAAGTTCAAATATTTTTTTAAAAAATAATTATTTATTCTTTAATTAAAAAATTTTGCATAAAAAAGCGAAATTAATGAATCTGTTGAACCAAAATAACTACTATACCTCAGCATGGTCTCTGAGGATATGTATGGCTTCATCTAGTCTGTCTTCCAGACGACCTTGCTACACAATTAAAGTAACAAAGGACAAATGCAAAAACAATATTAATCGACATGCAATAAATCAACAATATTAAATAATCACAAAAACTAAACCAGGAAAAAGCACAAAATATTATAACAAGCAGGATAAAATCATGCGTTCAAATTATATGTATCTACAATTTAAAAAGAAAAAAAAAGAAAGGATATAGAAAAAAAAAAAAAAAAAAAAACAGTCATGCAAAATTACAAAATAAATACCGGTGGAAAAAAATGATTTTACAATGGGAAATAAATAAACTTAATTAAAATCAGTCTTAAAAATAAAGTTTCTCACCACTTTCTGATTTTCCAGAAAAATATAAATGCTTTATAGTCAATTATGAAAACTAAAAACATAAAGTAAAAAAACAACAACAAAAAAAAAAAACAGTTTATTTGTACTATTTTCGAAAGACACAGTTGATTAATATACTGCTTCTGTTCCTTCTTTTGGAGTCATTTCTCATCACCTTCGTTTATATTTTTGTTAAGCTTGTGTCATTCACATTCTGTTGTTTTTGAACTGAAACTGTTTTAACCTTTCTATTTCTGTTTGTTCAGTCCAAGAAAAATGTTCATTATATACATGATAGCATAGCATTTATGATTAGTATAGACTTAATTGTGCATTATTACCATTCGCTTTCTATATTTGCGCTCTCCAATGCATATCTACTGTAATTAATTTGTTGTAGGATACCATTCATTATATTACAGCCTGAGAGAATCTCACTGATTAATAATACTGCTTCTACTCATTCTCCTGAAGTCGTTTTGTATTTCTTTCGCTTATATATTTGTGTTAAAATTTTTTTACATTCACCTTCTGTTTTAACAGTTCGGTTTTCATTTGCTCTATTCTAGATAAAACATTATATGATTATTTTATACATGGCAGCAGAGCATTTATGTTTAGTATAGATTTGCTTATGCAATATCAACGTTACTCTTCCGGTTGTGTGCCTTGATGTATAAATTATTTTTTTATCATTGAAATCATTTGTAATATATTATAAATATTAATATATATGTAGACTAACAAATGCAGTGCTTTCTTTTCCCCGTCTCTTCCTTTACTCTATTTCAGTGTCAAATTAATTTTATGAATTTGTACTTATGTTCGTTTTTTATACAGAAAATTCGATCAAATGAATATAAAAAATTATAAAAATTTATTTAATGCATAAGCATAAAATATTTCCCATACATATCAGTGCAATCTTAGCATCCTTTTACTTCTGTAATTTCTACTGTAAATTTACTTATGTACTTATGTATTTTACTTCTGTAAATTCTGTAATTACTTCGATTTCCTTTTTCGATCTATTAACTTCCATGCATTCACATTAACAGGATATCAATGAAGAATATCCTTTATTTTATTAGTGAATACGCCTGTTTTCTGTAAAATAAGGGAATATTGTAGGGTGGTAATCCTTTGGTATTTATAAATTGCAATACATGTCATCATTTGAAGGTACTCCACAGCTGTTGAGGCGAAGAGAAAAAATTAATAAAATAATGATTTGTTTTATACAAAATTCATCTCAGTTTGCTTAAACCATGAAAAAAAAATACAGAAAAAAAAGAGAGAAAAAAAAATTGAGCGTGTTTTCGAATGTCTATACTAAATCTTATTAACAGTATGATATATCATATATCTATAAATATGTAAATGCATGACAAAATGTACAGAATATATATCTTACCAATGGAAGTAACGTTCGGTCAGTATAATCGGAATTTTGTGTGGGGGCAGGGTGGGCACCACTGCGGGACCAATGAGTTACACCTGAAATTTATATTGTATTTTTTTAACCAGGGATCGAATAATTTCTACGCAAATAAATAGTACATATAATTTAAACTTACCAGACAGAGGAGAAGGAGAGCTAACAGGGGTCGCAGGGGTAGAAGTGAAGCTATTTCCAGGTGGTTCAGCTGAGTATATCTGAATAAAATACATACATATTAAGTATATTTAAGTAATACATTTTTAATACATATTTAATACATATTAAAGTATTTACATTAAACCTAGCTATAAATATTTATACCAAACGTATGTTTACAAACATAAGAGAATCTAATGTGACAAAATTCAATCATATATTATTCAGTTGCTCTTTATTAAAAATTTTACTATTCTAATCGAATCCAAATGAGAATTCTAACTGCAAAAGGACAAACATATATCCTGCACTAGTTTCTCTACGATTCATACATAATGAATAATTTAAAGATCGAGTTGAATTAGTATTTTTTTTAAAATTCCATATCATAATAGTAAAGTCCAGTTAAATGCATAAAATCAAGATCGCAATTAAATAATAAATTAAGAAAGAACAAAAGAAAAGAATCAGAATTATGAACATGTGTTATTTTAATACGAATACTCAAAAATTTCGTTAATTCATTCTTAGGGCGCTATTAGCCAGAAAGGGCTAGTGGTGCAACTCACAATTTATCTGGAAATATCACCATTTCCGTTCGCAACTGCTCGCTCAACTTAAGCATAATTGCTTATTTCATACCCAGAAACAGTCATTCGAGAGAAAGTCGTCCAAGAAGAATTTCTGCTTGCTCTTTTATTGAAGAGCAAAAGACGAGGGGTTAGAAAAAAAGTGACTTTACATATTACTTACTATAATTTATCGACAATATGAGTGCGGATAACTGCAAATTTTTCAATTATTTTTGCATATCGAAATCTCCATTTTATGATTTTCTTGGCTACATAAATTTGTTTAACATGAGTTGACAAAAATAAATGTATTGCATCAGAAGTAAAATTCATCCTTAAGCTGAAATAAGTCGTCATCAAATATGTCTTTTACAATTAAATTAAAGTTTGAAAATTCTTGTTACTTTAAATTGATGACAAATTATTTTTATGGTTCGTGCTTTCTTTTACTGCCTAATAATTGTTTTTCTTGTAATTAAATTTGTATTTCAGGTGTATTTCATTCTAATGGGAAGAACAATAATTTTTATTAACATGAAATTATAATATTTACTTCGCTTTCAATTTTTTTTATACCTATTAAATGAGGTAAATAATAAGCATCTACGCTTATGAATATAAGTGTTAGAAATGAAACATCATAAACGCTCGATTGAAGTTTCATATGAGCTATGCAGATATATTGAATGATCAATGTCGCCACCATTCGCTCTCTGCTAAAAGGTTACATGAAGTACAATTCCTCATCATGTCTCAGGATAAGTAGTCTGCCAGTTGCTAACAGGCTGCAACTAGCTAGTTACTTGGTAGCGCCACTGTTCGCAGTCGGGTAATAAGGTCAATTAGATCCAATGCCTCGTAACTCATCGATGCGATTAGTGGCATAACCAGTTGCATACTGCTAATAGTACTCTTACGATCACTAAATCTGATTACTCCCTACATTAAATATCTTTTAAAAAAATAAAAACTTACAGAAGCAAGTGCCTTTCCTAACGTATCTCCAGTCTGTGTTGGCTGACTTCCTCGGTTTATCAGAGGATCGGTGGAACTCAATGGACTTGGAGGACTTGTAGCTTGACCATAAAGGGGGGAAGCAGAAGAATGTGCCATAGGAGTCCTATGGCTGGACGGGTCCCTGAAACTAGACATGGGTGGAAGACTATTGGCCATCAAAGATGGATCATGGCTAGCTGATACTGTGTTATAGCCCTAGGGAAAACAAATAACATTTAAGATATTTTAAAAATCACACCGAAAAAATTACTCACAAAATATTAAAACTACTTACGGAAATAATTTTTTCTAAAATTGATAATTTTAAATTAACTTATATATTATTACATTGAACAAGAGAAAAACTCATAACAAGGAAATTCGCATATGTAAGAATGAACTGAACTGAAACAGTACACTGTATATAAACAGAAGGGGAAAAAATAACACTTCACATTTTTTTAAAAAAATTTCTAAAAGCATGTTGGAGAAGAGAAAAGTTTATATAGTAGTAACTATGCTCAAAACAAAAATAAATAATAATAATAATAAAAATTTTTAAAAAGATCTTACATTCTTGTTTACAAAGGAAAATCATTTTAAAAATATATAAAAAGAGTATAATATATTTAATATTATATTCTAAAAATATGATATTAACTATACAAGACCAAACATTAAAAATAATTTTTAATATTGATGAGATAAAGTGAGAAAAATTATCAACTTCTTTTCAACTATTATTTTTTTTACAAGAAAAAATTATTTAATCATCACTATATTCAATAATTATTTTTAACTGAGATAAAATATTTAAGTGTTTATACTGGTTATTTCATGACAAGTATACTAAATACATTGTAGTGCAAGATTTCTACTATAAATAAATTTAAAAAAACAACATTAAAATGCATGACCAAACAAAATATTTCCATTCTGAGATCTTCACTAATTTAGGACCTTGCACTTAAAACATCTAAAGATATCAGACTTATAAATTTAAACATTTGCTTCCACACATTGGTAGATTCTAAATTGGCAGTATTTTTAAAATTATTTTAATTTTTGATAAGAATATTTTTATAACCGTTTTATATAACTAAGGACTTATACTTAAGTCATTATTTGCTAGACCAGTTATAAGCATTCAGAGAATAACAGAAAAAATGTCTGCTCAAAATCAACAGGACTTTCAGAAGCATCTCTACAGTTTCTGAAACAGAGAACTGAGTTGGAAACAATGAAAGGAAAACGTCCTTTCCCCCATTCCCACCCAGCTATTTAGAAATCCTTGAAAAATAACTAACTCAACCATTTCAGCTGTGTATTTACAGAAAAATATTAAAACGTTTAGATAAACAGAAACACCATTAATAAATATTTGATGAAAATTAGTCACCTCTGTTTCTTTTCAGACAAAATGAGATTCATATAGCAAAGAAAATAATGTAACAAAACAACTATCATTTTTTAACGAACTAAATGCCTTTATTTAAACAAATGCAAACAGTTAAGAGAAAAAAACTAAAAATACGTACCATAGGTTCTGGAGGAAGATGCATCGTTGAGAAGGCAGAAGATGTAGGAGGTGGATGAGAAGCTGGTAAACCAATCACAGAATTCGAATATGAATATGAAGAGGATTGTAGACTCGAACTAGTTGACCAAGGATCTGGAGCTGCATGTGGACCATCTAATTAAATAAATGAGAGCAACCAATTCAACTCCTTAGCATTCAATGATTTTACAATAAAACTACATGTAAGGTTTTTTTTTTTTTTGAACAATTATTTCAGCCCTTATTTCTTTTTTATGCACAAGAAGACAAGAGCCCAGAAATAAAACAAATGACTTCAGATGAAACCGAATGTCGAAGTTGGTTTTAATTTCTCAAATTCCAATATTTCATAAAATATTTAATTAAATAATAACAAATGAACTTATTATAGTCTTACTCAATTTTAAATAATTTTCGATTCAGATAAATAAAAAAAAAAAAATTAATCATATTAAAAATAGAGATTTTAGGATTCTTACGTGCCTTCAGTTTTTATTCTGTTCACCTTTTTCCCCTTTATTCATTTAGTATCAACTATATGTTCTAATATTCATTTTTGAAAATAATTTAGTAATCTTCAAAACGAAATATGCAAAGAACTTTAAAAGATTAGACAAGAAAAAATATTAATACATTGAACCAGAATAAAATTTGATAATTCTGGTAAAACACTTGTTAAAATTTTATTTTAAACACACAATTTGAATGGACAATCACACAAAATAAGAAAGATCAAAAATTAATTAAGGAAAGAGAAGTTACGAAACAAAAATGAAAAATATTTTTATGTTAAGTATTAAACTAAAAATGGAGAAAAATCAAGATATCCTCACATATAAAGAAGCTTTACAATTGTCAAATAAACATGCAATTAAATTAGAAATCGCTAAAATATGAAACACTTTTTATTCATTTATTTTCTTTTTAGGAACAGCTCTTTTTCAACTCAAATTAACAACATATTCATTTCTTGCAGATGCTTGTTGAAGTAATCAATAAAAATAAAATCAATCAATAAATTATAAAAACTTAAAAAGTTTTTTTTTATTTATTTATTGCTATCTTTTTACTACTTTAATATGAATACACTAAAAAATAAAAATCCGCGGATCTTACCAATGAAAAATGCATCCGAATATGGGCCCGGTTTCGATGAATTAAACCTTGAGGAATCTTGATCAAAACCATCAGAAGTAAAAGGCTGTAATAAAAAATACATCATAACTTATTCAGAATATTCTTCATATATACAAATATAACTAATGAACTGCAAAAATAGATGAATTTCAGTTAACGGACATACATAAAATTCTAATAGATATAAATTTTGTAATGTGTTGCAATCATTTGGAGAAAATGACAAGCAACGTCTCATTTCCCAATTTTGATATAAGAGGCATCAGTGACTTTTATAAAACATGAATTAGAAAGTAAAAAAATAAAATAAAATATAATAAACTGTTGTCATTTTTATAAGACATTCACCATGTCTGCTTAAAAAAATGCTTAGAATAACTTAGAATAACAATTATTTTTATATATATATTTTGGATAATTTTATGGAAATAAGTTGCTAATGTTTTATTTTTATCTTATATTAAAGCATATCATATATTTATGTTCCTACAATAGTGATCCTTGATTTCACAATCTCACAGTAAAATGTAATGATTTGGATTAAGTTCCATATAATTCATTTAAATTTTTATCAGAAGTCATTAAAATTAATCATTATTAAAACAAAGTTTCCCCCCCCTTCCCCAGTTTGGTTTATTTTATCAAAAATTTTAAAATTTCATTTGATTTACAGGAGGAAAGAACTGAGTTTTTCTTAAATCTCCCCTTTCGACAATTGCTGCTGACCAAACTTTTGAGGTCAAAATAGATGTTTTTATAAGAAGCACATACATTTTGACGCTATTCTGTCATAGACATGGAAAGTGAGTTAATAGTAACCTACGGCAAATCTTTGAGCAATAAAATATAATTAACAAGCAATAGTCTTCTAGACGCAAAATTCCGAGCTCATTTTGTAATTTAAATAGCAGGTACAACACAGTAGCATTTGTAATTTAAATAGCAGGTACAACACAGTAGCATTAGATCCAACATACTTTTTCTAATTAGACCATAAATATTTGTCGCCTAATAATGGCCACTTAAAATAACATAATTTCAACCATATTAACTTATTATTTTTAATTAAGTTTTTCAATTTTTTATTTAATTATCACCAGTGTGTTTTATGACCATATAAATCATTTTTCCCCATAGATTTTAAGTATAATTATAGAAAATTTGTTAGGCCATCAAGTTGGAAATCTCATTATCTTCAGCAAATGTTCCTTTTTATACTTTATCCAAGTTCTAGATTTGCACTTTCAAAATATATAGTGAATGTAATGTATATTTTTTAGCAATCCTCAATTCAATTCAAAATTATAAGTCCCACTTTAAATTTCGGTAAAACACGATTAAAGATTTCTAAATCGAAGAAAATGAATCAACGATTTTGTAAACCCTTGAAACATTGATGGATTCAGATGGTTAATTAAGGAAAAAAAAAAAAAAAAAAAAAAATAGAATTGGAATGCAAGTACCTGTTCAGCCTTTTGCTGAATAATAACTAACAAATTTTGTTTTATTCAAATTTTTTTTTAAAAAAAATCATTAATTATTCTAGTAGATTTTAAATCTGATTTGCAAGGTTAAAGGCAAATTTTCTCACCCCTATTGAACTCATCCCCTCTTACTTATAAGTTAGAATTAAAATTAATTTTATTTAGCACGAATGGGAAACTACTATTCATTTAACATAGAATTCTTCAGCATTATAAACAATGGAATGAAAATTCTGGAACAAAGAATAAATCCTTAATTTTCCACCTCAGCTTACAATAAGATATATTAAATTCATTTTAGAGAAATCGAAGTAGCATTAATTGAATTATCCAAGATTGAAGTTTTTTTCTGTAAACAGAAAATTCTAAAGGATTCTCGTGATTTTGTAGATAATACAATGAAGAATAAAATAAGCATTAATAAGCATATAAACAAAAAAAATTATTAATACCATCATAAAAGAAAACAAGAAACACAGGCCAAAAATGTTCTTTCTCTTATAAACAGGCAAGTGCCAAAGTTGCGAGCCAATGCGATTTCGAATCGCCAGACCCAGAGAATGCAAAGAATCGAGATGGACCACCATCACTGGAATCAATAACATGTTGCCGTTATGGTTTCCCATTTGCTCCTAAATGGAAAGGTGGAGAAAGAATCAGAACATTTCCTCCCATAGCATCAATAAAGTCACACCGAAGCGATAATAGCCAGTCAGTCCTCCCACCCCCAACTAGATGCGGCCAGTTTCATTTTTTGGTGGGTTGGAACAGCGGATCTTCCTCAGTCTCTTTTCGTATTTTTTCTTTCTCACCTAAGTGCACTTTTCGTTATCAATATATTTTTGCTAGCATACTCCCGATTTCTTTTGTCATTTGGAAGGAAATAAATATCAGTTTTATGGTCATTGCATACTGAAAGAACGAAAAAATTGTTTAAACAAACAAACAAAAAAAAAAAGCACCCAAACTGAGCTAAGAGTCTTATGATTTTTATAAAAAAGATCAATCGTGTTTTTCAGGGACGAAAAAATCTAATTACAATGAAATCTATAATTCAGGTTTTCTAAGCCAAATTGTATAAAATATTTTAAAATAAAAATAAATAAATAAATAAAAACACTAATTTTATTCGAGAGATAGCATCAACTTTTTCCGGCAGATAACTTAAGTACTATATTTAATTTTCTAAATACCGACTCGTAAACACGAATGCATTTATATTTATGATCGGATTAAAAATAATTTTACGATATACGAATATTTCTTAAAATATAAAATTTTTGGCTCAAAACGAGTTGGGCTATACTTTGTGTAATTCCGTTTTTAAATGGTCTGCAAGATATTTATGGTTAATCTCAATAGATTTTTATAAATATCAAATTTATTAACGCTTTATGTTCCTTATAAATTTAAATTTTGGGATTGGTCATTAACTCATAAAAGGCAAAACCCAATACGCACAGATTATAGACATTCAGCAGCGAGATTTAAACAGAGTCGCTAAAATTATTAAGAAAAATCTTTGAAAAACGAAGATTAAAAATATTATATTTCCACTTTAAATACAGTCTTTCTGTTCTTAAGAAAAGAAAGAGTTTACTTACAGTTAAACGCAAACACAAAGCAATAAGCACACGTCAAAACATTTTACACACGACTCAACGTCAATTTCAGAAAGAATCACTCACAATAAATATGCATCTTTCTTTGAGATGAAGCACGCAATTACGAAATACTATCATTTACGCACAGAAGAAATATGAAGACAGTTACTACACTTACATTGATACAGCTGCCGGTTTTACGGCGATCATGTACTGTGGGAGTTTTATAGCCGATACATAATGCGTCTGTACGGAATCAGCCTTAAAAGAAATTAAAAGCTGGAAACAGGAAAGGCTTTGAATAATTATCCTAAAAATGCAGGTATCACGTTAAATCTGCTTACCATTCAAAGTAGACCCATAGATTTGAATTTGAGCAAAAAATTCTGGATTCAGATAATATAATTATTAAGCTAAGCTTTTTTTTTCATTCTATAAAATTAATATTTTAAATATATTTTAAAAACAACGAGCATGTTTAATCGAAGTTCGAGTAAACAAAATGGATCAAAATCAAATCTCATTTTGTAATTTTAAAGATAGGGAAACGATACAAAGTAAGTAATAATGATAATTAAAATTAATGGTACAACCTTTTTTTTGTCAGCAACTAATAATTCAATGAAAACTAATAAAAGCAAATCGTAACAATGCATTGCATTAAATATATTCCGAAATATTTTACTTTAAAATAGTTTTAACATCAAGAATTTTCCGAAAATGTCGTTTAAAATTTTTGTAAGGCGTTAATCGAAATCCAAAAGGGAAAAAAATTTAGACCTCAAAAATGTTCTTAGTCATAATTTTTGTAATTTTCTTATTTCATTCGGTTTAGTTTTATTATTATTATTATTAGACTAAGTGAATTCAGATCTGAATATCTCATGAAATAAAACTAACCATGCATACAAATGCACAACTGATAATTCTCATCTTCAGAAGAAATATGGTAGCAATATAAAAATTATTTAGATTTTCTTCTCTATACTAAATTATTGTTACATTTAGTTTAGAGCTCCATGCGAGTATTATTGTTTAAACAAATCATACGGCCCTAATTAAATATTTAATGGAAGATTTGATAATTAAAGCTACACAAAATTTTCAAAACCGATAAACTCAAGGATTCCAATTAATTTTATAATTTAGACATTTAAACAAACATTCAAGTTTTAGTCCTATTATAATCAATAGTTATAGTAATATTTAGTCCTATTATTTAGTCGATATCCTAAAATTATTTACATGAAGAGGGAACGCACAGCAGAGTATATCTATTACCCGGTAATACCCGGTAATTACAATTAAAAAATCCTATTCTAATCATTATAGAGAAAGAACATGATTATAAAATTGCCAAATCTCGGTGGCATAAATCGGGATGTGGTGAAACAAACGACACACACAGAAGGAGAAATGATTAAAAAAATTATTGGTTAAGATAGTACCTAGCATAAATATAAAATGTCGTTACACGATAATTTAATAATAACCATAACGAATATCAATTAAGAATTGAGACTGATAACGGAATGCAATAGACACTCAATGCCAATTTAATATATATTTAAAGGCCAGTAAAAGAAATAAAATGTATTTTCTATTCTCTCTCATTTAATGAACAATGCGTTTCCCCATGATTTAAAATGCAAAGTACCGTACTAAGGCACCCTTAAGAATAGTGGAGTTTCTCTACAGAATGATGATAATTTAATTCCAACCATACTGCACAAAATAGCTCCAACAAAACAGTTATTAGAAAGAAAATGAGGAAAGTCAACCCCCCGCAGTAAAAACTTAAAAGTTATCTAAAAATGTTCCACAATTTTATAGAAATCAATGGTAATATGCAATACAATAAAATGTAATAACTATGCTTTCTTGTGCAAATGAAGAAATGAACACTGGGACTAGGTAGAAACGATGCTTTTAAATATAAATTTAAAAACAATTTCGAAGAATTCAGTGGAAGAGTCGGACCAACAATTAGTTGGACAAATATCTCAAAGATACAAATTTATAGTTTTTTTTTTTTTTTTTGTATCAAATTTACTGGACTAGAATACACAAATGCATCAAATAAATTATATTTGTTGGATAATTTTGATCAATGGATTTATGAATTTTTTTTATTACTAATTTGCCGTGTTATAATTCTATCCAACTCTTAAGTCAAAAAAGAAGGGAAAAAAAAACCGCTACCAGTTCCAAGCAAAAGTAACTGACGGCTATGCACATCGTTTAGATAAATCTTTTGTTAAAATGCACACCTGTAGAATCATTTACCCTCAAACCAAAAATCACATGTCCAAGAATCTGTCTTCTCAACAAAAACCTTTAGATTCGATACAAACAACATAAAAAAAAAGGAAATATAAATGATTAACTGCGCATTCCGTTAATTACAGGACTCCAGTGGAATGAAGAGCTTTAACTTCCGGTGTTTTCGTAACATTCTCCTTTAGGCTATGGGTCGGCCTTCTAGACCCTAGCTGTCCTAAATAAGTGGAAACAAGTGACAAAAGTGAGGGTTAAAGAAATTAACGATTTTGGGGTCCATTAAGAGTTCATTTCAGGGCATCTTTGTTTCCTTTAATTTTTATAAAAGGGAATAGTTATTACAAATTGCACAATAGTATACTTTATAAATGACCTGGGCAACATTTAGAACGCTCTGGAAAGTTCAATGACTTGAATTCAAGATTGGAAATCGAAAAGGGTCGCAGTAATAAACAGTACTTTAAGAATCGATCAGCAAAAAGAGTTAAGACACCCGTCCGTTTACAATTAATACTGGGTTTAAATCTTTTCCGCACCTTTTTAAGCAGGGAAAAGGGCAATCCGCGGCACAGAAACTGAAAAATAAATAAGCATTTAAAGAATTATTTGTAACAAAATAAATATGATTTTATTTAAAAATGGTTATTGAGCATAGTTTTATTAAAATTTCATGCTGCAATTTTTCTATTTTTACTAGTAAATATTGAAAAATCGTAAAAATGAAAGTGGAGTGAAAGGTTCTGCGATTTTAATATTATTTTAAACAATCGCACTTAGGAAGGCCATCTAAACTTTGTTTTAACATATAAGGTCCAACTTTACATATCAGTATTTCTTCTCTTCTTCTTTACATTTAGTACTTTTACTTCTTCTTTGCAATAAATTTTGGTATTTTAACGGTTAACCTATTGAACTAGTACTAAAAATACTTAATATTTTTTAGGGAAGTATTTTATAAGTATAACGTTATAATATTTCATTTCTTAATTTGGCTTCACGCAATAAATTTTTAGCAATACATTTCCGTACTTAGCCTTTTATTTTCATTTTTGGAAGCGGTTCTTGAAAAGCACATAACTCGGGTTAAGAAGCGCTCCTGATATTGTAAGCTAATATTAACTTGCCAACAGCGGCAACAAGCGATAAAATAATAATAATTAAAAAAAATAACAACAAATTGCAATTCTGATCCATATCTAAATAAAATAAATATCGAACTACACACAAATATCAAATTGTTTTTTCTCTTACTAAAACTTATAATACAGCTGTAAATACTATAAGCGTCATAAGTTATTCAAAATGTAAAGGAATACAGCAAAGCATTAAGAAAGCATAAGAATTATGTATCTCTGATAATGACTGAGATAAAAATGTCTGCTCTGCTTCGCATCAATTATCAGTATACGTAAATACAAGATTTCAAGCGAGAAGTACTATGCCCATTTGTTGTTGTCTAAGAAATGATAAGATTGAAAGTAAATATTTATAATTTGCTTGCCTTTGCATTTTCTGTCAACAGTTGAAAAGATTAAACAATTTAGAGAACCTGTCCTTCAGTCATCAAGTGAAACGTTAGTAAGAAGTGGATATGGGAGTCAATGTTCGATATCACAATATGGTCTAAGGAGATTAAACGCCTAACACTATTGATAAAGTAGATAATAGTGTCATTAATTAATCTTTAACTTTTCTTATAAGAGTACCATATGCTTTAATCAATTATCAGCATCCCTTTCAAAGATATGGTAATAATGCAAATACAACGTATTAAAGACAGAACATTTAAATCCGATAGTGGGTTCTGACCTTAAACTAATAACAAATAAAAAGATATGGTAATAATGTAATGGTAATTATCTTAGAATTTGGCGAGTACATAAATCCATGAAGTTAATGGAGCTAACTAAAATTTTCTCAAAACAGATACTGAATATCATGTGGTAAAACTAAAGATATATTAAGAAATTGATTAATTATATTAATTATAAGATAAGTAACATTTTGGTTCATTAAAAAATGCTTTCAAAAATTCAACTAAAGGTTTTATTAACACTATAACTATATACAATCTAACAGTTAACACTAAATGTACAACTCCGAATTATTTTATAATTCAGAATTTAACAAAATGAATGAGAAAAATGATAAATACATATTTTAATGCCACTTTTTCTTCCTATGTGAAATGACTGACTAAGAAAAGATTCAATTCAACTTTTCGCGCTTAAACAAAGTAGATCTGTTTACTAAACGAAAGATAAGCACTAAAACAGTTCTAATCTAGATACCAGAATAATTCTGAAAACTTTAAATTCAGTGTTGGGAGACGGGAATATCAAAATTAAAATTCAAAACCAAACAAAAGCACATTTTTGACCGTCGCAAGTAATTTACAAGAAATTCTTTTTAATTCCTTCCCTGGTGATCTACATGGCTGAGAAAAAAAATAGAAATTCTAAAATTATCAATTCATAAAATAGGATCTTGGAAGACTAGTTAGGAAACTTCACAGATTAAGTTTGTCTTTTTTAGATATGGTTTAGACAAGCCGTCAACTCGCCAAACCGTGAAGACCCATGGCGCCAATCTTTTCAAAAATAGTTTGTGTTTACTTTAAGACCAATTTATTTACATAAGATTTACGCTGTTGTTTTTACCTTACTAGGATATCTTTCCCGACTCTGAGAAAACGATATGGAGTGACTTATAACCCCTAAACTCCATCCCCAATCATCGGTCCTCTCTTCCCCTCTGAAACCCACAGGTGCTACAACTAAAGATAGAAGATAGGACGGTTCGCCAGAACAAGAAAAGCAAGAAAGATAGGGAGGAAATATGGCTTGGAATAAATATTTGTACATAGCTAGACCAATAAAAGTCCCTTCTTACAAATTTGAGTTTAAAAATATCACTTCTTTCTGATCTTTTCGGCATTGGAGACTTTTCTTATTCCCTCCCCTTCCTCCAATACTAGTCACTGAGGACAGACTCAATTCATACGGTCGAAGAAACTATTTTTAATAGAGGGAGCTTCATAAACAAGGACCTCGATGATTTTTTTTTTCCCCTTCAATATAACGCATCCTATGTTATAAGATGATTCAGGATGCGTTATATTGTATAATTCAGAAATTAAATCAAAGCTGACAATTTTGAAGCAGAAATTTAAATTTAATGCAAAATAACAGGTCAAGAAACAAGAAATTCTATTTCGATATGAATGGGGGGGGGGGGTATTCATTGCTTTGTACAGCTTGGATGATTCATAGAAATTTTATGAAATAATTGCGTGAAAGGGATTTTTATTAAAAAGTTTTAAAATTATTTGACTATGCACACTAAACCATCTCAGTCTGCAACACTTCATTAATATAGATTAATTTTAATCATTCATTAAGAATTAAAATAATTTTTACAATCATTTATATATATTTGTAAACATTCAAACGCGAAACAAAAACAAATTATGTCTGAGAAAGACAGAAAATATTACTTGGGAAGATTTCGGTATCTGAAAAGGCTCGCCAGTAAAAATTTTAAGCTTTGACCTGCAATAAGCTACATTACAAAAAATTCGCCAGAAATTATTTAAAGCTCTGGTTTTTAATGATTCCCCTATTTGCCTTCAAGTTGATGGTAAATTTTAATATTAATTTTGCCATAGAATACCTTGTGTTTTTAATAAAGGTTTTAATCCAAATATATTGCTAAAATGTAAGAGCTTCCATGAGGATGATAAACTATTAATTTTTCTCTGAATGCATCCATATATATCCAGGAGAATTCCACAAAAAAATAATACAGTATATCTATTTGAAGGGATTCTTTAATGTTTAAAATATTATTAAGTAAACGTAACAGGCAATTTAGAAACTTCTGTTATTTTTTCTCAATTTATAAACTAGCCACAAACCAGTTTTTTAAAGGTCATTTTTTAGAAAAAGAGTACAGAGAAAAACTGCGTCTGTTTCATTTTCAATCTAAGATGCATTGTCTCTTTCAAGCATTAAGTACCGATTTTTTTAATGAGTTGTTTTAGAGGTTATCTGCGCATTTAAGATATCTAAAATCGAATGCCCTCGTGATCTTTGTGCTTTAATTAAGAATACTAATGACACTTATAAAGGAGATGTCAAACGCATAAGCGAAATATTATTTCAGGGAAAAACCTGAAACGAAGATTCAGGACTTTCTCTCACTCGATATAAAACAGCTGCGTGTAGATGGTATCAAGTAAGTTTTCTCAAATAAAAATAAAATTTGAAATATAAAACTTCTGAATCAAATGAGATTCTTATCGAATGCGTTATGAATAATAACCAAAAAAAAGTAAAAAGTGGCATACAAGCATATACGACATTTTTTTAAAGTTCAAGTAGAGTAAAGAGCTTCAACAAAAATTTTTTTAAACATATTCTTAATGGAAATTTTGCAATTCAATGTCTACAAATTTACCTAAGGTATTGTAAACACAAAATTCATTAATTATGGGAACAATTTACTGTAAATAACACCATTCGAAAGTTAAATCTATGAATCAGTGGCGCAGAAAAAAACACAGAAGGTAATAATTCATTCGGTAAATTTGCGAATAAAACTTTTTCAATACACATAGAGATTTTTGATAATAAACAAAACGATTAGATGTTGAGATAACTTTTGTTTACGGTCTTTATCATATGGAATGAAAAGTAATCTAAAAACATCAAGAATGCTTTTTTACACCTGATTTTCCATTTTTTATTATTATTAGACTTGAAATAAACTAAAAGGACTTTAAAACATTGATAGCTTTATTTTCTCAACACCTGAATGCTGTGAAATTACTTCACCGACTTCTTTGACTTTGCTTCACCGGCAGTTAACCACAATTTCATTCACACATTTCTCAGACAAGAGCAAATACATGGCTGATAAATTTATGAAAAGTTTAGCATTTCTGGGAAGAGAGGGCAAAAACGTTTTCAATTTCCCCTTAAGATTTATTATTGAAATAGCCTATTTCAAAGAAAATGCAGTAGATAATCAAATGTCGAAAGCAGGGAACTGTCGGATTAACGTAATCGCCGCACCAGAAAAAGAATTTAATAAAAAATTTTTGAAAACAAATTCTACGTTTATTACAACCAAGTATTATAAAATGTACCCAAATTATATATAAAGTTATACTATATATAATAAATATTACAAACTATAATCTAAAAAGCTTTTGTTTATGTCGCGCCAAGGTCACTAAAATCCGCATGCAGTGACTTATTTTTCCTTGAACGTTCCCTCTCGCCTTTTTGAAAATGTTGGTCTCTGAGAAGGACCGGATGAGTCCGGTGACGGATTACTGGGAGTCTACTGTAATCATTGCAAAATAAAAAAAGCCACACCCCATCCCCCCCCCAATGCTACATTATCTACTCATGAGATTTAAAACAAAACAAAAAAAGTACTTTCTAATATATACTTCCACACTTTACTTAAGATATCAGCGTTAAGCAAGGTTAATTGAAACTTATTCAGTACCTCTATTCGCCCAATTTTACCGCAATAGTTACCTTAATTGTTCACACTTAAGAGTTCAATACAAGTTCTCTTTTTGTTGCTATTTTAATTTTCAAATCCCATGCTTAAATATGTAGTATGAGGAGATGGGGGGGGGAGTGTTACAGCAGAAATGCTACTTACTAGCTTTTCGACGTTTGTTGATTTTAGAATTTTCTTCACTTCCTCCTATGTAATTCTCTTTGATCAATTCTCGGCTAATATCCAGTATACAGCAGGTAATATGATTTTTTATATAAAAATTTATAAATATTTTTTTAACTGCGATGTTTACATGATACACGTCAAATTCCCTACGCCAGTTCCAATTTTGGAATCAATTGTCCATTTTACAGGAGGGGAAAAAAAGAAACGGGGGAAAAAAGGCAAGTCATCACTCAAAAAAGTAGGCCGTCGTTAGATGTTATTTAGTAAGCAAAATTACAATTATCGTTTGATTGTGACGTTAAATCAACTGATTCCATTTTCTCTCGAAAATCTTGCAATTCGCACACAAATGTCATCGCTAGTTATGTAATATTACAACATTACTGTTAAATTTGAAATATATTTTTGGATTTATATAAAAAAGAAATCATGATAAAACGACAAGAATCTTTCGTTGATTAAGAGTATTTCTTGCGCCAAATTTTGCTTAAGTACAATTTCACATTTTCTCTGCTTTATTATTTTTAAAAAGAGACGGTTAAAGTTCACAAAACTGACCATACAAGAAGAGCAAATCTCAAATCTAACCATCAATAGACGCAACCCACATGGCCTTTTCGACGAAATTTCATTTAAATATTTACAATCCAAAAAAAGAACGTTATCGTTGCGGATGAGATACAGACAGTTTATTTAGAACTGAAATTTATTCTACGCTAAGTTATAAGACTTGTTATCATAATACAACATGCATATCTAGAATTTCACGATAAAGAAGTTATGGATGGGGGCGAAAAATCTACGAATGAGAGGAACTAGAGCTATTATTACTAAAGATTAAGCTTGAAATTTCGAAAATCTGTTCATTGATTATTTTAATTGACATTTCATATAAAAAATCGAAATAAAAAATTTTCCCAGAAAACAATGAAAACATATTGAAATAAACAAATTCGAATTTGACAGAATTCATTGATTATATTTTGAAAATTTCAACAGGTAATTGGCGCAATGCCTAAGAATTTTAACGTAATCACATTCTTAAATCACTTTCAAATGACACTATAACCACAGCTCGAAGATGACAATTATAAAACGAGTCAATGAAATTATTTTCAGAATTCAATAACTCCTATAAGCAATTTCAGTAGTTCTTTAAATATCGAACCTTTTACACGTGTTAAACAATAAGCGATTTTAAAAAAGAATTATTAAAATAAATAACATTTTACGAAAGGGCGCAGGTCTACAGTAATCTTTATAGGTCAACTTTAACAAATCTAAATTACAGCAGATGGTACAATTAAGTATCAATGGGTCATCGCATCTCTATAAATTGCATTTCAGCCCAAGTTATAAAAGATTTTCCCCATAATTTATTCCAGAAATCTTCAGCTACGACAGATAAAAATAAGATAATACAAAGGTTGGATAATTTTTTAATAACATGTGAATCGTAGTAAAAAAAAAAAAAAAAAGCAGTTGTAATAGAAACAGAGAAAAGAGGGAACATAATGATGCACTCTAGTTTGGCCTTCGCATTCGTGTTTTTTTTTAAAAAAAAGACCGAAAATACACAAGTGTTAATTTTTTTTAAAAAATCAATACAAAGAATTCTCATACAAATACTTAAAAAAAACTTTTAAACTAAAATTTAAAGTATATCATATTTTCTGGAAAATATAACGCTTATCGATAAAAAAAAAAGTTATGGGGGGGGGAGCAAGCAGCTGACAACACTTGATTACAACTAGATCCATAAATTTATGGTTCCAAATACACGATTTGGTTCCACAAACAAAGGCATTTCTTAAACCCTCAAACACGAGTACTTCAAGAATATCACAAGGATAAAAAGTAGCACTTGGCTCAAAACTCGCCTTTTTTGATAATCTTCAGTATAGAAGAAAGTTTACCAACAATTTTTATACTCATTTACAGAAAGGATTTTTATCAAGGATACTCAAAATCAAAGAAAATCCAAGTTTGTAATGGAAATCAATGTCTGCAATGCAACCTTACTGCAAAAATACATTCTCAGGTGGGTTTTAATTCGTTCATTTATTTTTAGTTAGAAAATAGATATAAAAATTTCTCTAAAAGATGGGGGGAAATAATATATTTAGTTGAATCTAAATATTAAAAAACTTCTAAGAATTTTTGAAAAAGGCAATTTAAGTGGATGGGAAAAAAATGGCAACACTTAATTCCCATACATTTTAAAATTAGTTATCACAAATATTCGATCAAGACAAGTAGAAACGTGAAGGTCTTAGGGTTTGACGACAAAAACCAGTTTGGCTATACATCACTGGAAAAATCAGAATCACATAATCAAAGTAATAAATAGCTAGTGAGATACTAGAAATAAATTAATAATAATCTATGAAAATAATAAAATTCCTGAAGAAAGATATCAACATAACCCCCCCCCTTTTTTTTTAAATTAGCATTAATGATTTTTAGAAAGCGTAAGTCATTTTTGGTCACGTTGCGCCAAATACTAGCGAAATAGAATGAAACAACGGAAAAGAATAAGCTTTTTTAAGACTGGGTATATCCATCTCGAAGAAGCATGGATTTCATCTATTAAAATAAGACCACCTACAGCTATAAAAAATGAAATTATTAAAATAAAAAAAGGGAAGGAAGGGAATTTTTTTGAATCCCTTTGAATTTCAAGAGAGGCGTGAATTTAAATGAATAAAAAAATTGCTTCATTTGGTTATATGAGTTATGTAGCACATTAACCTTTCAAATATTCACTTCTACTTCGAGCGAAGAATACGGTTCGATAAAAAGGTTACAATGAAAAATAAAAATAATAATAATAATAAAACTACATTGCATTCCTGAATGGAAACAAAAGATGGCTTATAATAGTGTCTCTATTGCCTCCAAATCCAATCTCGTTTAGTCATTTTTAAACTCCATATTTCAGTTTAAGACTATTTTCTGAAAATTTTCAAATAAATTTCACTCACTAATTAACTATAAAATTTAAAATCCAATGCAAGAGAATTGCAATCCGAATCACATTACAAAAATTATCTGAAGGAAATGGTTAGAAAGTAATTGAAGATTTTCGCTATTTCTTCTTATGGCGAATATATGGGCAGAAAAATCATAAAGCTGAATATAACTTCAAACGAAATGTTCCAAAATAACTTCATATTATGCAAAGAAAACGAAATACATCTTCAAAGCAGGTCATGACGTATATAATAAAAATCGATCAATGGTAAACTGAAAAAAGACATCCTGTATCGGTAGAAGAGGGGGGGGGGACAAAAACCAGAAAAAGAAAATGACATTTCTACATCTAGCACAAACGAAATACAACTACGACGAGGAAACATTTGCAATAAAAAATAAATAAAAACCGCCAGTCCTCAAAAATGGACCAAATCCGGAAACCAAAACACAATTTTAAAAAACTCCTCGAAGAATGTAGCTTTCTACGTGAATTTATGCAAGACACACCGTCTTCACCTCTCCCTTCCAATTGTAAAATCCCATAATGTATAATCGGGAGGGTAAAATACAAGAGGGGGGGGAGGTTACTAGAAAACCCCACGAAGAGCTCAACAGGTTGGCAAAGAAAAACCTTCAGCACCACCTGGCTGGCTGGCTGGCTGAACGGAATATAAGAGCGCGACGAAAAACCCTGTTCCAACCACTTCGAACAGATGGTGAAGCGCTGAGCCAACCAGTATTCAGCATACAGGTGGTTGGAAGAGATCCCTCCCGTTGAGTACTGAGCAACATCCACAAAAAGGTTTATAAGGTTTTCACCAATAACTTTATAATTAGTTCGTCAGAAATGAAAAGATTTAGAATTGGATTTGGCTAACAGGCCAGAAAAAAGCCCTTTCGTGGCGTAGAAAATAAACGACATGAAAGTGAGAAACGCATTTCGAGACTGTTCACTAACCTCAGAATTGTTCATTCATTTTTATCGAGAAATGGCGACAGAAAATATTTAAAAATAACATTAAATAGAATTGGATAAAGTTTGTTTTAGTAAAAACGAATTAGCTTATATTAATAACCGTAAACACTTATTATAAAAAATAGCAATTCTACTAAATGAGTTCGAATATTCCGTAATATATAGACTTTAAATTTCACAGTTGCATACATGTTGAATGTACGGAGCTTAACAAGAAGTTCCGTACATTCAACAGCAAAATGCCATCACTGTCCCTAACAGAGATAAATTTAAAAGAAAAACATATTAATACGAATTTAAAGCAGAATCAGCCCTTTCAAAAATGTCGCTTCAGGGGGCACAAGAATAATGTTATCGACCTGTACAAACCGGGATTGGATGTTATATCATTGGGCAAGGTCGGGACACAGCACGTATCTCTCACTGTTTCCGGTCGAAAATATAAGGATGTATTTTCACTTAAATAAAATTAAATAATTTTAGACAGTACAAAAAAATTTAAAAACGTACTTCCTACACAAAATTTATGATCAAATAAGCATTTTAGTTTTACCTGACATTACTTTCACAAACTAATCAGATTAAAAGATAGAAACGGTCCAGATTCGGCGCCTAATAGTATTAAAAGGGTGCAGTCAAGGTAAAAATATAGAACTTAGGTACATACAAAATGGAAAATGTTTTCAGACTGAAGCGGGCATTGAAATTAAGGAGTATGATAAAATACGCCTTTGACAACGATTTTTGCATTTCAGCACGATATAATGTACACTGCAATTGTCAGTATTCATATCTGTAATCAACAACCAACACAAACAAACTGCGAAGTGACTACCTCAATCGGCGAAAAAAAATTTCGATTCATTTTGATATTTAAAGGGGGAGGGGAACAATTAGTAAATCAAAATTGAGTTCTTTGCAAACTACAGCATGTCGATGGCAGGTTTATGATATGTGGATTTTCGACTTTCACTGATTGTGGAATCCCCTCTCCTCAATTCTTATCGACGAAATCTAAAATCAAAATGCCATTACCTGCAGAACTCCAATTTAATTTCAGATTAAAACTGTCTGGACACATAAATCTTTAATCAGTAGAAAGCTTTGAATGTATGCTATTCGTTGAAGCACGCTCCGAGAAAAAAAATTCTTTTAAAGAAAGTTAAAAAAAAAAAAAAAAAAAAAAAAAAAAAAATGCTTGCCCGATCTAATAATATTCGCAGCATTATTTAAATTCTAAATAAATACTTAAAAAAAAAAAAGAAACTGCTTCATCTACAAACGCAGCAAAATAAATACATAAAAATTATTATTTCAGCAATTTTAATTAGTTAAGCTTAGTAAGTACAACTGTGTTGAAATTATGCGGTTCTAAATCAAAATATATATTTAGAAAAAAAAACTGTGAAACTTTATTATTTAAAAAAATTAGCCAAGAATTCCTTGTTCTACATGATATTTTTAATTGAATTTAAATTTCGTCACTGGCTGTTTTCATAAGGACCCGACCCCATACAGAATTTTAATGAGTGCTTTATTTTCGCTAAGAAATGATTTGTGATTTTCAAACAAAGAGAAAGCAGACAATATTCAAGAATGGCGCCTTTCGATGCTGTCGCAGTTTAATAGTAAAGAGAATTTTAGATGAAAATGGAATCAGACAAGGAAATGAAAAAATACATAAAGGCAGAAAACACCGAATCAAATTTAAATTTAAAAAATAAATTATCAGCAAATTCTAATAAATTTTGTAATGAAATTAATTTATTCTACACTATTTAAATAACAGCAATAATTTAAATCCCATAGATAAAGTTTTTTTGTTGTTTTTTTTGAAAAATATGAAAGAGGATCGCTCTCTCCACCCATAAATAAAGGAGTATAGCATATTTACAAATTGGAAAATAGCTTCCTATACAATGAGACTTTTTAGAAAATCTTGCACTTTTCTTTTTTCGCGTATAAAGTGAAATACATTTAACGAAACCCTTTTTGCTTACAAATGTTGAAAAATATGAAAGAGGATGCTCCCTCCAAGAGTTTCCACGACCTCAAGTTGGATCTGACTTGCAGCTTATGATGCGCCGTTTTACAACTCATCAAAAGAAAAAGAAAAACAAATACACACACAATTATCACCTTTCGCCAATTTCTTTTACGCATATTATTAACATTTAGAAATACACATGTTAGTGTTTGTCTCCATACATGCATTTTTGAAATGATACAGAAGTTTTATTTACCTTCGAAAATAATAAATATTCAGTTACAACCTAACACCAAATGCCAAACTGCAAATATAGTAGCTGCCGTTATTTTTCTATGAAAATTGCCTTCCTCACATGAAAAACTAAATAACAGTTTCAATAAATTTAATATTATAAAAACCAAGGGGAAAACGTTTAAATCCACGCGACTAAGTCAGACTGGAAAGCGGGGGAGGGGAGTGAGGAGAGGAAAAATGATGCAGAAAGAACTTAACATCGTCATACATCATGAACATTTTTTTAATCATCAACACAAATAATAATAAAGAAGGAAAAAAAAAAAAAAAGAGTAGCAGAAATTATTTGTTTTATGAAGGTCTTGAAACAGCTGCTCCTGCACGAGGTCGGTCATCCTGAACCGGTTTGTTGCATTGCCGGTTAGAGGGAAAAAAAAGGATTGACCACATAATTCGTGAACAAGACGAATTAGTTAGATATTCAACCGCAGAAGTTAAAATATAATATATCTTTTAAAGAAATATCTAATATAGCTAGACTTGATTTGAAAGCTTCATCAATGAAAGAGCTAAATTCCGATATTGTATCGGGGAAGGTAACTTAAGTGTAGCTTAAAATTCAGCCAAGAAAATTCCATGCTAATTTAGTCACATTAAGAGTTGTAAAATACTGTAAGTCTGAGAAAAAAAAAAGAATTTTTCAATCATGCGCAAAGGTACACAATCACTAGAGTTTTGAAGGACAGAAAGAAATTTCAGATTATGTTTTTCATTAAGATTTAAAAAGATTTTTGAATATAATACAAGTGAAACCAATGCGCTCCAGCAATACCTCAAGAATGCCGAGCCGATTTAGTTTTGTAATCAGTTGTTTATCTAACAGAAGAGAAAGATAGCAATAACACAGCACAGCATAAAGTAATATACAATTAGATATTTCGATGACACTTGTACTTAAGTTTTCTTGTGGCTGTAATATCAGACGAACTGATTAAATAAAACAAAAGAGGTTTTTTTTAATTAAATAGTGCAGTCCTTTAAGTACAGATACTAATAACTACGCGTCCAAACTTTGCAACGAAAGAATACAATACCTCTTTAATTTGAATGCTCCAAGTATATAAATTAATAATATCAAATCGTGACGAAACACATTCTATGTGAATCGGGAAAAGGTTTATACTATTGGCCGCCATTTAACATTTTCATGTGCAAATGTTTCATATAAGAAATGTGTATTTTCTCTAACAATTATCCATATGCACTTTTTTACAGGATATCTTTAGATGCCTTAAAAATTGTACAACTTAGTGTAGAGTTTTAAAAGAACTATATCAGCTGGTTAGAAGTAATCAATGACAATTCAAATTGACAGCACACAGGAAGCACGGAACAGCAGTTTACACATAAATGATAATTTAAGTGTCTTTACCTATCTTAAGACTATAGAAAGAGAAACAAAATTGGAACACTCCCACCTTCCAAGATAGTTTTATTATATAACATATTAACTATCTTAAATTTAATTCAAACAAGTCAGTTGCATCTTAATACATTAAAATATATTCAAGGCTATTTATTCCAACACAAAAATACACCACCTAGTTTCGTCCATACTGTCAATTAGAGCTGTCATCGATTATATGAGTCACGTGTTCGGCTCGAATTTCCAACAAAGCGATTTTGGTCCTGGATACGATCATGAAATATCTTTACTTAAAAAAAAATTATTTAAATTAAATCATGTGTTTTTATACAAAGATTTCTTAAACAGTGGATGGCGGCCATAAATTGGCACAGAATAATTTTCCAGCCGAGTAAAGTGCCACGAAGCCGACCTTTTCCCTTGATTCTTTAATATCTTAGTAGATGATTAGAATTAATTTCCTAGGTGTTTGCTATTTAGATCTTTTATAAAAATCAGGAAACAGTGATTATGTTCTTTTTTTTTTAATTATTATTTGTTTTCCAGTTCTGAAATTGCGGCATAGGATCATTGGTTGAAGATTTTTGAGAATCCTGCTTAAACTGAATATGTTACACGAAATGAGCTTTAGAATAATGTACTTTTAAACTCTGAAACTGAAAATCATAGCAATTTTTATACTTCACTCACTTTCATTTACAAACTCTTTCGAAACCCTGAGCAAATAAAATAACTAGGACGATATTACTCTAAAAAGAGGTAATATGAAGTGAGCAGAACAAGTTTATTTAAATACGTTTTTCTTTAAGCTATTCTTTTCAGATATTATTTTTAGGTTTCTTTTTGAACCCTTCTATATTGTTTTAATTCGAAATTTGTATAATGTTTCTATATATTGTTTGATAAATTACGTTAAAAATACTATATTGTTTAGTTAAGATAAGCATCTCCTTTATCTTCTATCTCACTGAAATCAACATGGATTTGCGCTTATGGCATATAGCGATGGTTTATTATTATTATTATTATGATTTTACACCTTTTAGAAAGATATTAACAGAAAAGATAAAAAATGGAGTGTTTTGGCGATATTTTTCTACTTCCGACCGTGTCTAACAAACTGGAAATATTTCAGGCTTAGTCTGGGGAAAGAAATGAATTTTGGGAAAAAAAGGAAGAGGGAAACTTCTTCAAAGGGAAAACAGATTTCAGTTCGGCTTTTATAAGCTGTCAATGCTAAACAAATCTTACGAGAAAGTTCTACAATTGTATACGTTTCAAAGCTACCTCCTAAGATAGTATGGTATAAGAACAACTTAAGGAGAGTAAGGTAAAGTATTATGCTTTAAGGCCGGGCAGTAAAAGTTCAGAACTTAACGCATACTATCTTAGCCTGCAGGAACAAATAAGATTATGTTAACACGGGGAAAAAAAAATTCCCGTCTCCTTTGATGAGATAGTATTACCAGATGAAGTAAACAATAACAATCACATGCTAAATATGATGATAACTAAAAGTTGAACACATCGAAATTCCCGATAATTCATCATCATCATTATTCTCAAGACAATAAATTGTTGTTTATCCCAAACTGAAATGTTATTAAAAATTTTCATCTCTAAAATAGTTAAGAGGGACCCGATTTTTTATAAAATAGTAAACCACTAAATTTGTAAGTACAGAAATCTAAATCATAATTGTACATGTTAAGCCCCTTCTTATAATTACAAATTGTTCAAGAGCATTTTCTTGTTGATTTGTGCTCTTTTCCGGACATAATGCGGATTATCAGCAAAATTTGCTCATCCAGTTTTGTTATTTTTCGAGACCGTTTATTGTTTCCAAACATATATTTAAAGATACTTATAACATTTAAAAGAATACAGAGCCTTAAAAAAACATGATAACTGAAATGAAGTAGTGAATCATCAAAAAGATGAAAGCTATACTATTCATTTATAAAATGATATAGCATTTTCCCGCTCATAAAAAGTATGGATGTTAAACCCTATATATAAAACAACATACATGATTTTACATAATTTCAAATTAATTCTTGAATTCTCATCTTAAAAAATTCATTCAATCCTGGCACTTCATGGTCAATGTACGAGAAAACAAATTACAAAATGACCACTAATTTAAAAAAGAAATTATCAATCATATACTTGTGGAAAAATACTTCTTAAAATAAACCCTCACAAAATGCATGAGCATATTTCTAAAAGATAAACTCCCTTCCTCGAAATCCAGGTTCGTTAAAACCTGTAACATCTGAATAATCCATCGTAATAATACAGAAACCGCACTATGAAATAAAATCGTTGCGTAGCAAACAATACTGCTTATTTCAGTTTTCAGAATTTTCTAAGAGGAAGAATATCCTAAGAACTCATACCCAGTAACGTATTTTTTCCTTCACTTTCTTTCCAGATCAGGCATAAACATAGTGTACCAATTTTGATACCAGATGTGTAAAAAGGTCAGAAATATTCAATCTTCAATGCAAAAAATTCAGCTCTTTCATCCCATTATAAAATTAGTATGATAAACGTAATGTGTTGCTTGTTAAGCGATGAAAAGTTAACATTAAGATTCAATTAACACGTTTCAACTAACCAAAATAAAAAGAAAATTGGCCGTTAAAAAACAAGCGGCAGTGAACAAATTTTTTTAAATCACAAATGTTCATTTATCTTGTTTCAAGAAAATTCAAGTTCTAAGAATAGAAGCTATGATACAGTGCATCTAGAAGTTTCGATAAAACACATTCAATAAAATTAAGAGCTGAATTTTAAATTTCACTCAACTATTCACTGCACTATCATCACGCGCATTTTTAACTGTAAAAAATAAACTTTCCAAAAAAAGCAATTTCAAAAAAATTCCTTTAAAAACTCTTTTTTTTTTTTTAAAGTTTATTTGGTCCTTGCTACTTTTAAAAACACCTGCACTAAATAAGACAAGTTGAATTAAGAGTGTCCGTGCGGCTTCAAAATATTTGGTAATATGAAAGAATGCAGAATATCAATTATTCCGCAATGAGCAGTTGTTGCACCGCCACAGCTGGTATTTAAAATAAAAAACAGGTTGCTCTGTATACATTTTTTAAGTGCAAAAGACAAAAGTAGTTTTGGACCCAGCTAAGTGGATTGCCGAATGCCAGGTGCAAAATGGAAGGCCAAAAGAGCACCTGGCTCTTTTTCACTTGTGGCGATAGGTATCACGCAAGACGCCAAGTGAATGCCCTGCCCTGCCTTGCCGGGGCATTCCTCTACGCACTAAATTAATTGTATGAGGCAACATGTGCTTCAATGCCCTATCCGTAATTTACGACAGGACCCAGCAAGTGCAAAGATGGTCTACATTTTGGGACAGGATAGAGTGCAGTGATTGGATGTCACCAATGAGGACACCTATGTTGTTATTGCTTTCTTTACAATTTCTTTATAGTTTTTTTCACTCAAGTCCGTATTTTTCTTTGAGGCTAGTTTATTTCCTGTCGCAAAAAATGCGTCTTGCCAACAATGATCATATATGCACCTGTTAGGAAGGGAAAGGGGTCGATGTAAAGATACTCCTAAAGGCAAATACATGCTACAGAACTTTCACGTTTCTCAAAACAGGTGTCAATTCATTCACAGGATATTTTCATGAGATATCAAAATATAAGAAAATATGCGAAAAGAGAATCAATATTTAACAAATAAGATATCAGTTTATTTTTTTTCAGTTTATTAATAGCCGTACAACATCAGCGTTGTCTCTTCTAAATGCAATATTAAAATCGATTCTTTAAAAAAGCAAAAATAAATGTTTATATAAAAGGATGAAATAAACTTATATGCAAAGTCTTTTTCACACATAATAACAATCTACTCATTAAATAATGTAATAACTTCAATTGAATTCCAAATTAAACTATATTAGAATCTTAAATCTTACGAAAAATAAAAAAAGTTTTAGATATTAGTTAGAAAATTGGATATTCAAAGTTACCGAGGAAATCTGTAATTAAAATGCAAAATCTAAATAATTTTCTAGCGAAATTCATTGCAAATTATTTACTCTTTTTAGTGCAGGGCTCAGATATTAAAATTACATTTTTATCTTCGTATATAGATTTTTTTAATAAATGAAACACATACACAATGTGGATAAAAGAATGCTTTTTTTTTTTAAATCAGAAGTTTCATAAATAATGTTTTACATGTAATATAAATTTCATCATTTTTTATTAATACTTCAGATAACTATTCGATTTATCAATTTAAATTTAGCATATATGTATGAAATCCTTGGACGTGTACATTTTGAGCATCAATACAATTATTCATATATCGGTTTGTTTTCTAAAACATATTTATTTTTAAAACTTTAAAAAAATTATTATTATTGAAATATTTATTTGTTTTAGTTTTCAGGCAGAATTAATTAAAATAAAATTATAAAAAAAATAAGATAAATTATTTTCATTCTTTAAAAATTTGTATTAATGAAATTGAAACGTATTAAAGAAATAAAAGTAAAAAATAATTAATCACCAATAAAGACAGACGGTCTTTTAATAGTTTATAAAAACACCATGTCCCCCCCCATTGAACTGCTGTGTAGAAGAAAGGTCACGGGGGGGGGGGGAGATTTGTCACAGTTATTTAGAAAATAATTCAACCTTATAAGCTATGAATTTTAAATTAAAAGGCAGATTCTATGTAGGATTAACATTATGTAAAAAGCTACGAATGGCCGAATCACAGCTGAAAGAAGTAATAGTGTTTCTACACGTCTTGGGGTTACAAGAATTCCACAAGATTAAAGGATTCTCTTTCTTTTAAATGCAATTTCCTTGCACAGAGTTTTATGGTGCTAGAGCCAAACTTGGCTATACCGCGATTTCCTTGCATTGAATACCTGATGATAAGTGTTTAAATTAAATCGTACGGTGATACAGTTCTAAAAATACATTAACATCATATTCAGGTCTTTTTCTTCCCCTTTTTCGAGAGTCTAGTTGTCACTGATTTGCATGTGCGAATTTGGGAGCGGTCAAATGATTGCACAAGCAAAAACAGTTCAGTAATTAAAAAAAGAATACAAATTAATACACAATCAAGACCGTTTTAACAAATTTGGCGCCGTGGACTAGAGTAATCAGACGACACCATCAGAATCATAGCAAGGAGTTTAATGTCAACGATCCAACGAAAATACTTTATAAAGAAACTGATGAACAAAAAGGTCATTTGTTCCCTGATTAGTGTCTTACAATTTTGCAAACAGGCGTCATCATAAAATGAACAAACCAGCTTCCGCTACCCTTAATTATAAACATGATCTATTTGACCGAGCATATTATAAATATTAGAAAATCATGCACATCCTTTTTTTTTTTTTTTTGAAAATATTTATGTTTGCTTTTTTAAAATTGATAACTGTCTATTACAAGCTCCAAATGTATTTTTAAGATTTTTAAAATTATAAACATTTTTAAAATTTAAATGACCTAAAGCCAGTTTCATAAAAATTTTGGGTACTCTCGTAACAATGGCATCCCTAGCTACAACCCAATTAATCCAATGAGTAAGATGGCCCTGTGCAGACCAGTCGTGGCAAGTTACAACGAAGAAAACTGAATAATGGTGAAAGAAAACGAAATTCATAGTAATATTTTAAAAAGTTGGCTAAGATTTTTTTTTCAAAGATAAAATGCTGTGTAAAAAAAAATTATTTATAATTATCGTGGGGGCTTTCGTGAAGATATTACATAAAAATATACTAGATATTTAAATTTAATTGCTATTGTGGATTAATTGGAATATTTCATTTCCTCTTTTCTCCAGCATAAAATTCTAGTTGAAATTATTAATAAGAATTTGTAATGTTTTGACTCATTTTGTGGTTTCATAAAAAAAAAGAAAATTAATTAAAAGTAAATAAATAAAAGAAGAAAATAAAGAAAGACGTTACACATGATTTTGAAAGCAGATGTGGAGTTGACATTACTGCAAGTCAGAAGAAAATTTCAGAGAAAAGATTGGGAGGAGATAACGTTAAATAAACACCGGATACAGTAATTGCTTTAAACAAAAAAGGCACTTAATGAGAAGACTGTATTTATTCCACATGGATAGAAATTTCACGAATCGGACAGATAATTTTTTACAAAGATCGTTGAAAATTTTTGAAAAAGTAATGTCAAACAAAAAATAATTACAAATTCTTTTTCCTAGCATAAAGGAGAAAAAAACGCTGTCAAATGCAATGAAACACGAAATGAATTTATGCCAGTTAAAAATAAACACAGCTTACGTCTCATTTTCCTTCGGTCAGTAACTGGAATTCGAAGTTCTTGTAGTTTTTGTTTTGGACTTATTTTTATAAATATCTGACTACAGCATATATATATGTTTGATTAAAAATGCCGTTTTTTTTTTTTTTTTTTTTTTTTTTTTAATTTTTAAACTTTGTTTTTGTGATTCCATTTTATACAAATTCAATAAATAAAAAAATATATTTTTTTACTTGATGACTGAATTACTCTTAATCAACTTCATTCTACGCCCCACCCCACTCCAAAAATATTTTAAGGACAAAGACATGCACCGGCCGATAAGATGAATGCAATCACGATTCCACTGACAGCAAGTGCTGATCAAATACTTCAACATTTATATACGGAAAAATTTCAGTAGGCTATACTGATTTGAGACATTTTATGTCCCCTAAGAAACAAGGTTATAATTTCTTTCCATTTATCACCCTGTAATGCTTCCACCTCCTTTTTTTGTTTTTACAACTATATGGTTGTAGCGACTAGAAAAAGTTTATGAAGTCCAGAACTACTGCATAAAACTATAATCAGCAAAAAAAAAAAAAAAAAAAAAGGAATTAACTGGGGGTGCGCAAATAATACTTCGAAGCGGTGCCGAATAAAATAAAACTATTTAAATAAAGCGTGATTATTTAATAAATATAAATTATAAAATATTTTACACCTTAAAACTATACTATTCTAAGGCATTCTAATATAAATTGTAAATTAAAGCAAAAACGTTTTATTCTATTTTTTTTTTTTTTTTTTTTTTTAGGCTAGACTCGAAAGTTATACACGATAAGGACTAGCAAAAGAATGATATTGATTAGTAATTAACTGCACACATACTCCATAATATAGTTTTGAAAATATATGAAATTAATCTTTTGAAATAACCTAATTGTAGAAATAGGAAACAGCGAAATCGAATGTTAACTTCGATAGTCCCTGTTAATCCAAACAAAAACCGTATAGCCGATTTATCAGATTAAAAACCTATTACTCTCGTCATTTTATTAAAAGTTACCTCAAGGTCGCGAAGAAAAAGTCAATCATTACAACAATGACGTGTAGCAGCAAAAGTCATTATATCTATAAAAAGAAATTTTAGGGAATAAGAGAATTTTCTATCACATGGCACCAAAATGAGATTTAAAAAAGAAATTGCATCGCTTTTGAAACGATGTTTCGGCAGTCTCAGAATAATATTTATGGCGGCAAGGCATGGAAATCGAAAACTGTAATTCAAATCTTTTTGAACGTATTTTTGAGATAAAAGCCGTAAACAATCCGGTGTAGATTTATAATTATGTTTATAATAGGAATGACTGTGCAAATTTTGATTGTATGTTAATATGAAAAATTGATGTTTCTTTTTGTTCTAAATTCTTAACTTTAATTTATTAGCGTACCCTCATTTCGTGCAAATTTCCTAATGAAATTTCGCGACGAATTTGACTGGTAACACCAGTAATTTTGATATATTTGACTAGCTTATAAGAAATAATACATAAATGATAAAAAACACCTAGAAATCAGTAACAATAAAAGATACTAAAAACAATTTATGAATTTCGTGCGACAATAATTAGTAAACATCAGTTTCAATAAACTTTTTAAAAAATCTAACACGAAGGTCACAATTCGATTTTTAAGATGTTAAGCTTATATAAAAAACGAAAATTCCATAGCAGTTGTCAAACCTGGCCCAGAAACTCTAAATATTGGCACACTACTTCCCAAGTGTACATGTTCGTTCATTTTCAAGATTTCATGCATACAAGCACTACGTTCATTTTCAAGATTTCATTCATTTTTCATGCATACAAGCACTAATATTATATATAAGCCTATACGTTTTTATTAGTGTCCTGTGGGAAGGCGGGGGATTAAGCTATTAATTTTTCTCGTTACATGCGATTACAGCTTACATGGAATGGATAGTGGATTTATGTTAACTGGAATCGCCCTTTGATGACGCATTTAATTTACCTGAATATCTAGTCATCTTACTGCATTTTGATTCCGAGTGTTAACAATGCATCCCTGCAAAGGAAATGACCATTCAAAGTGGATCATGCGCACACCTTTCACAGATCTAAAATGCAAACCACTAACAGTCTGACAGAATGTCAAGTACTGACACACATTCACGGAGTCACTTTCATACTAGAATCTTTTTCTGAGAACAAGGTAATTAAATGAATAAGCATTCACCGCAGAGAGATGGGCAGTCAACAGAAACGCTATTCCAGAATTATAAACAACGGTTCCGTCACACTTATTATTTACCGGCGCAACCCGGAGCATCGGTTCACTGGCCTAAACTACGATCCCCGCCCAAAGAAATTAAAATTCCCTTGCACGTCCGTTCCGATTAGAGCAAGCTCAATAGACCGGAAGTTTCCGTCTGTTTGAAAAAGGGGGATTTCGGGAAATCGCAGGGGAGGGGGTACGAACCATCTGGCCCGTAGGCTTGTTACAAGTCTTTCACTGCAGTCGCTTTTCGACGGTGACCTTGAAATTGATGCACTACCATAAACTCCAATTTTTAAAACGCCGAATCCTTTGACTCGCATCTACTTGGTCAGGAATCAACTGCCTACTAGAGTAAAAATAAGTATAGTAACAATCCAGCTACATACCTTATCAAGGATTTAATTCATTTAATCGAATTTCAATCGATAAGCAGACGAAGATCAGGCAAAGGTTAAAATTGTGCCCAATTACCTATAACCTATTAATTATTTGTAAAAAGAGCGAAAACCTTTTATTTAATTATAAATTTGGTTTCTTAGATATAATTAAAAAGTGAAAATCTAACGACAACTAAGAAACTAAACTTATTTAAAGCGATAAGCCGACAAGGACTTTTTATCATACCATGTTTCCGGATGGAGAATTTTCTAAACTCAAGAAACTTTCAAGGTTTTGTAGTAATATCTTAAATCCTAAAAATAAACTAAATAACTCTCAAAAGAATGAAGTATTATAATACTTATTAATTTCAATCATATTTAAACTTCTGCAAATGTCGTTTCACCCTTATCATAAATTTCATTTCTTTTAGACAAAAAACAATGAAGTTAAATAAAAATTCAGATATGAATGCAGTTATAACAAATAATTATAACTTGGAAACTTAAGTTCGGTGTAATTTCAGATATAATCAGTCGACCGAAGGTCTCATTTCAGAAAAAATAAAATAAAATTGCAGGGGAATAAAGGATTAAGAATTGAGGGAAAATCTACATTTTTATGAAAAACGCTTTTTGCTAAAACTACTATATGTAAAAGGTCCATGTTGAGAAGATACTTAAGGGACATAGTTCAGAATAGAAAAACTATTTCAATGAACTAAAAGAAATTAAAATAAATTGTAAAAAAATCTAAAATTTTATCCAAAAATAAAATTTTAAATAAAAAGAAATATTAATACCCATACGCTAAGTAAACCTCAAATGAAAGCAATTCTAACAACTTTTTTCCAAAAGAAAAACAAGTTATTTCGGGGAAAAAAAAAAAAAGAATAAGCTTAAGTTCAAATGAAATTGCTATTCGGTTTCCCAAAGAGGACAGAAGTATTCAAGATTGAAATATCGCATAATCCTCTAAATGTAGCTTCAATAATTTTGTCATGAATTCTTTCTAAGAATTACTAATATAAGAATGTCAAAACACTGTAATAATGAATAATTAAACTGGATACAATACAATAGTTATGAAAAAAAATTCGTTTAAAGCATATCGCCACATCACAATAAGTATTTAAATACCTTAATTTCATTTAAAAAAGAAACAAAAGTAGACCAGAAATCATCAATAACACATAAATACTATCAAACATACTCTCAATTAAAATCGTAGGGAACACACACACACACACAAAAAAAGTAAAAATTATATGAAATTACATTTACAGTAAAAATTACATGAAAAAAAAATTTACCTGATAATGTAAGTTATAAGGTAAGCCATTGTTGCATCCGATATTATTATTTGTGGCAGCGCTACCCCGAAGCTCGGGGAAGTTCAGCTGGCCCACAAAATTCGAAGCACTATTCTCGAAAGTAAACATTAAGAAAAGAAAAATGAAACAACTTCCTGACTTAAAAAAATAACTTCACAGCAGATGTTAGTGTTTTACACAAAAAAGTAGAACACGCGACACTCCGAAAACAAAAGTTTGTCAACTGAAAGTCTTGTCATAGTGGAAATCAACATCCAAACATTTTAGGATCGTTAGGTGCGCCTATATGCAACGCAATTCCAAATCTGTGTGTTGCGCGCTGCCGGAAGATCAACCCACAAACCAGAAGTAACACGCCAGGTTACCATGTTGAAACTTCCCGCTGCACGCCAAGTACGACGCCAATGTGGGGATGCGGATCAATCAGCACGTCTTGATTCTTGGGTTATTAACTTTCGGGAGTGGAATATTGTACTTTTTTCTCCCCTTGAAGATCTCGATATTAATGGATTTTAAAATCGCATTTAGTATTAATGGTTTTCTTTTATCCTCATTTTAAAATATATTAACAACTTTCAAAAACAAACTTAATATACATATGAACAGTTCAATGTCCAAATGTTTAATCTGAAGTTGCCAAAACTTTAAAAAAGGAAAATAGAAATGCAAAAATAGATAATTTTAGAAAAATCATGAATTATATTCAGAAAATTTCTAAAATATTCTAAATATTATTATTTTGGAAATAAATTTCCAAAATAATAATTTAAATGAAATATACATAAAATATTTAAAAACCGATACTTTTCAACTAAATCAAAAAAATTATACAATACGATTGAAAACAACTTAATTAAGATCTACACGTGTTTAATTAGAGAAAAACCAATTTAATTTTTATCGGCGCTTTTCAAACATTATTTTGTACACATTTAATCCTCCCAATCACCATTATCAGCCAGACCGACCAAACAGTGTGAAAGAAGAGTGGACCAGTAAATTAAAAAGGGATGATATACATAAGCACCATAATACCATATTACATATAATGCTTATTATTATTATTTTTTCTTTTTTGTATAAATTAATCAGTTATTGTTATTAAATATTTGATTTACGATTCAAATAAAATGTCTTATTTAGGCGAAATGCAATTTTTCTGTTGCAGCAATTCTGCTTTATCCCAAATAGAAATGCTAGAAGGAAGACTACGAAGTCTAAATGCTTTCAAAAACCTCCCTTTCCGCATTGATCATCATTATTTTGCTGTTATTGTTCTTTTTAAAAAGAGAATCGATGTTATTGAAAATTTCAGCGAATTACTGTTTGTTTCTGTATCCTGATACGACCACTTTTCGACGATTCTATCTCACTAAGGGGTGAGACGTGGAAGGATGTGCGCATTTCCGGAATAAACTTTATTGCTAAATATAAACATGCCTTCCTTTCATCTTTCCTTTCACCCCTATTTTGTCGAATTAAACCTATCCTAAAGCTAATTAGGCTTTAGAACCCATTGGCAAACAATATATGCATATATATATATATAAGCAACAATTAAGACCATGATTTCTCAAAATACAGTAAATGTACAGGCGATCCAAAGAGCGCAAGTATAGTTGAAATGATCAAAATTGACAATTTATATATATATTCCATTTTATGAAACTTTTATAATATTTCAACATAAAGGAATGGGTTACTTTATATACCACTTTTGAGAGCGATAAATATTAACAAGTTAATGAACGTTCACGGTATTATCGGAAAGATATTCATTACAAAAGGAGGCAAATCTTACCACATGTATCATCCTCCCAAAATCACCTTACACTGCTTTCTTAAGCCAAACACATATAACAAAAGATGTATATTTTTGAAATCATCTCATACTTCTGGAATATTTTTAAACCCTGAGTTAATAAAATTATGTAAAATATCTATCTGTAACAGAAAAATTCTACGAGTTCTTTATATTTCAATAGCAGATTACCAATATTTCTTTTGAATTACGCAGGCTTTTAAAACCAAATGTTGCTTAGTCATATTTAAATGAAAAATAATAAATAACCCGAAATAATAAATTAATGGGGGGTAAGCTGCAAAAACTTTCGCATTTCTAAAACCATCATACTAAGCCAAGTTCGGAAATCCTGGAACTGAGGAGAAAACGAATAATAGAAGGAAATACCGTCAATAATGAGTGAATTTACTACAACGAAATAAGCTAAAAGCTATCAAAATGACACAATATGTACCACGAAAAGAGTCCCATAAAAATAAACAACTTCCGATTCAAAGATTCCTATCATACAGAATATTAATTGCTGGTACTTAAATTCTATCAAAAAGATAAATTACTTTTAAACCACATTAAGATCATACTCAAACTATTTAAAAATATCAGGGCTTCTTTGAAGCACGCAGTCATGTTCACAAGATATTAATTTAATACTTGAAAATTTGTGGTAGAATATAAATGCTACCTAAAACTAAATAAATGATAATGTTCCATTTCATTATTTATAATTCACTCATTGATTAATGTCATCAAATTATAAGAAATCGCGATTATTATTAACTTTCCGTTAAACGCATGCGATCTCTCAGATTACTTGGAAACATTTTCCGTTCCTCTTTGAAATCAGTAAGCAAGGTTATTATTAGGTCTATTTTCACAGACCTTTGAAGAGTGTGGATTAACCAAGTTTCGGATTCGATCATCGTTCACCAAAAATAAAAAACTACAATTCAGATCACTCAAATCACCACCATCAAAATTACAAGCTTCTCCCCCCTCCCCCTTCTTTCTTTCTTTCTTTATTTTTATTTCATACTAGTTGATATACCCAGAATTGCTTGGATTTAAATTCATTTCATGTATATATTTTCAACGCAGAAACTACTATTGTATAAAATGTTATAATACATAAAGCCCTTTCCAACACATACGTATTGAAATGAAAGAGAATTTTTTTTTAAAAAAAAAGTCATAGAGTAGTTTAAAGTATTAAAAAGTTGTCTATCAAAAGAGTACCTATAAATTTCTTTAATCTAAAATAATCTGAATTCAGTTTTCTAAAGAATTAATTAGAACGGTAGAAAAATTGCACAAAAATGAAATTGGTAAGGTTGAATCAGTAAAATTTTAAGATAATGCTTTTTTTTTCTTTTTTTTTGAGTAAGCTTTTCCAAAATTTATACCCGGGGGGATGCAAAATATTGGTTAATTTCTCATAGCCGAAGCCACTGCGGTCATCGATGCTCGAAAGCAATTAACTTTTTCTTGTCTTTGTTCCAACGACTAACTTAACCAGCTTTTATGCATTATTAACTCACAACTTTGAAGTAAATGTAAACCTGATAAAAAAAAATTATTATTAAAAGAAATACTGTGCGGAAATGAAATCGATTATCAGTAAGATGGTAAAATGTTGAATTTTAACATGGTTTAAAATATTTCTTCTTGGATAATTTTCTCTGAAATTACTGAGGAAAAAACAAGACATTTTGGTTCATTGATAATTCATGGAATATTTAATAAATTTTTGAACTTTGAAAAGTTGACAATATTCTTTTCCTAGTCTTAAATAATAAGTGAACAAATTTTGTTGAATTCTACTATCTATTCAGGAGATGTGGAACGAACAAACATACACATGCGCAAATGCATAGCTACAATGACTTTTATACTTTGTTTTCATTTAACTTCAGGATAGTCTCGAAGTATAATATTTGAGATGAGCACGATTTGCAACACATCTGAGTGTTGCTTTCGCAACATTGTAGAAATAAAATAGTACATATAAACGAATTTACTTTAGGCATTTAATTAAATTAAAGACGTTGTTATAAAAAAGAGCATGTGATCTGAGCTAACACTGCGCTTAATATGACGCATATAAAAGCTGCACATACTGGAGGGCTAAACTACCTACAATAATTAAAATATAATATGCATAAATAGCTACAATCTGTCGCAACAGCTCCTGGTTCATACAACACAGTTTTTTGTACATATACATGAATAATTAACACCTTCGCACACAAGATTTTTAAACAAGGTAAAGCGAATAAAGTACTGTCGTCATGCGAGAGATGACTTACGACCGTTAAGTGAAAATAATAAAAAAAACTTTGGCAATACCTAAAAATTAGATGTAAATATTTCTCTTAAATAATAACCTTTTATAGAAACAAATTAATCGATAAAAAGGAGAATATTAATATTTTTTTTTTTAACATACGATATGCATTTTTTTTTTTTTGCTCGAAATATTTTTTAAATATTCAAGAAGTTTCTTATATATATATAAAAAAGCTGTGTGGAGATTTTAGGGTACTCGAAAAATCTTAGTCATTCATTATTTTCTTCAGTGGTTCCATGGAACTAATTCATGAGATATATTATGATAAACAAAACTCAGAATTTTCTAATGAATGGTAACAAAAAGCATATTATAGTCCAGTATGCGATGATTACAAATTAACCGATACATCCATGTCACACATACGTCAAATTATTGCGTTTCTAAACTTAAACACCAAAATTAAGTCATTAATAGATGTAATAATTCGATGCAAAAATATATTAAAGACAAACATCTCCATCATACCAGAGATCAAGTTTATAATTACAAAGACAACACATTTGCAAAACGGAAAATGTATCATCTAATTAAATAAAATAATAATAATAAAAAGTTCAAGTGGTAAACGAATACAAGGCATGATCCATATTACAGAAAAATTCTCGAAAACTTTTCTTAATAAGACATATTATAATAAACTATGTTAAATCATTGTTTTCATAAGCCCAAATTAACTTTCAGTAAGCTTGAATATTCTTTCCCATGGCAATATTATATATATGAAAGATGTTTTTATAAAATGATATAAAAATGTATTTATCCGATGCCGGAATTAACATCAAATATCTAACATTTATTTCATATAGTTTCGGTGCATTAGAGTCAAAAATATTTTCATATCAAATGATAAAAACATTACCTAGCAATTTACACACTGATTTAAATAAGTTATTTACAGAAGAGAGCATAAGAGCATACATAGAACAAAATTATTAAGGAAACCTTTTTTTTTAATCACACTGGTTTTGTAAATCAATTCTTTATTTAATTTCAAAATCAAGAAACAGTGTAAATTTTCAAAATAACACACATAACACGGGGAATGTTGAATTATTTTCATTAAGGGAACTAATATGTTGCTTACAACCAACTAACATGAGTAGATAAAAAATTATAATGAATTATACTGACTGTTCCATATACACATTTCATCATTCGGTTCGACATTTCGTAATTTTCAATATAGTATCATTCATCTAGCCGTTGGTCCTGACCTTATTTTTTAGCCCAATTTTTTCAAAACTTAAGATTCCTCTTGATGTTCGAATTCGGATTTTTCCTTCCTGGTTTCTTTACAGCTTTCTACGCTCAAGTTCCATTAAATCTTAATCGATGAATTCTTCAGCAATGATTTCACCTACTTTTAATCACCCAAATCTCACATTCTAGATAAGAAACTAATTGTTCTGACATCAACAAATTTAAGGGACGCGTTTAGTTGGCTTGATTAATTGTCAACATTGGGTTTCGGGTTTTAGAATACGAGGTGGGCGGGGGGAGAGAAGATTTAGGGCATAATTCTCAAAATTCGAAAATATCTCAAGGCACTCAAAATGATTTCGAGTAAACTAAAATTCATCCGTGACATACTTCTTTACAAAAAAGGGACCGCGCGAAAAATGAAAGGTTTAATAACTGACAGTTCATCCCTTACGACTGCACCACCTTCATGAAATTATTTTTTAAAGTCATTTTTGATTTCATCTAATTTGCTAACTTTTCCTCTGGAAGTACGATGATCAATGTGTGCGTGTGTGTGTGTGTGTGCGTGTGTGCGTGCGTGCGTGCGCGTGTTGTTTAGTTCTTCTCTTGAATAATAAAAACATCAAGAGAAGAATCAACAATCAAGAGAAACGCAGGTCGGGGCTGGTCATCGGGCAGCTCGTGAAAGCCCACTGCGCACACAACTATTTGATTAGTTTGAAGACCAAAAGCAACCCTTTTTGTCTTTGAATTTGGAGACACTAGAAATGCAGTTAAACCAACTACAGCTTGGAGAGCGGCAAACTGATTCTATTTTTCATTTTCATTCAAAAATGGCCTCTCTTTCTCAATATTTCCTTTTTTTTTTTCCTCTCCCTCTCATATATTGTTTATGAGTTTTGGCTTCGCCTCTTGTTTCCTGGACTGAAACATGTTTGGTTTGTTGAATATTCATTTTCTTTTATTAGAGGTTCACTCTACGAAAAAAAAAAAAAAAGAGGTACGTAGATAATTTTTAAAACTTTATCCAGGTGAAAATTTTTATAATGAGGAATCAAATGTTATTAATTATTTCATATAAAAATGATGAATGCTGAGATCATTCACTGAGTATCTTATTTGATATTCATTTTTAACGAATTTCATTGAGCTCACAGGGAGAAGAAAATGTGTGGAATGGGAGGCTATGAATAAAGATCTTTTGACTCATCATTTCAACTTTCATATAACTTTCTACTTACAAAACTACAATGAATATATATCATATACTGGGTATTTAATATTTTGAAATATAACAAATTTCATGTCTGGCTTTAAAATTAAAAATCTTAAGTTACTTATGGGCAAAGAAATTATTTTAAAAAAATGTCTTCCCTTAATACATATATTTTCAGCAGCACTGGAATCATTGCTTTTCAAATGCGCTGTGGCGATTTCATCATGGAATCCATAGAATCATAAAGGGAAAAGGTTGTGACGTCACACCACATTGTAAGATAATATGCCATTAGATATCAGATACCATGCGCGAATAAATTTATGAAGCGAGTATAAAACTTCACGTGAATTCCCTCCATTCCAATCTCTTTAGGACATTAATATAACACACTCGAAGAGAGAGTAAGAGAGAAATTCTTTTTCGGGTAAAAATTAATTTAACAATCAAATAAAACAGGATTTACCCAGCTTTTCCATTTGCAGCTTTTCTGCAAAACCATTCTAATCAAAAATAATGTGTAGCGAAATAAGCCAAAGAGGACGATCGAAAGGGCATTTTAAAGAAATTATTTTAAAAAAATTGATAAGTCGAAATGGTTTCTCGGTTATATATTGCTTACAATCATTGAGAAAAAAGCGATGTGAAATTTTTAGCGATTTATTTAGAAGTAAGATCCCCAGTTTAAAACGTTTACAGGATTAAACAATTTTTTCTTCACTATCTACACGAATAAAAGTGAAATTCATAAACAGTTTGATCGCTACAGAAATCTTAACTACAAAGTAGGTTTTCAACAAATTTTGTTCTCAAATGTTATAATGATTAAAAAATCTTTTAAAGGAGGTTCCTAAAATTAATTAATATAAATTAAGTGATATTTTTCCATACAAGAAAATATTTTATTATTAGAGATACCATTACGATTAAATGGAAATGTTATAGATATTTTAAGTTATTCTATGCATCTGCTTCGGAGTTACCACTCGCACTGTTTATTTAAATTTTGTATCGTTCTTTAAAAATGATTAATAATTTATGGAAAGGAATATACTTTTTACGGATTTAAAAACTCATTTGGCACAATTTATACTATTTTTTAAAAAGCTGCAAAATTTCAAAAAAAAAAAAAAAAATGCTAAAAATGATATTGCAGACGAAAAGAGGATATATATATATATATATATATATATATATATATATATATATATATATATATATATATATATATATATATATATATATATTGTTCATTTGATTGTATTTGATTCAAAATTGTTCATTTGAACTCATAAAAATATATTCATAAGAATTACTAAGTCCGTTCCAATGCAATTTTGTTACCCTTTTCAAAATTCAATGACTTTACTGGGGGAAAAAACGAGTACAATTCCATTTTCGAGTACCGGCTAAGCTAACAGAGACCCGAACAATCGAGATTTTAAAGCATTAAATATATTTTTACTTCTCGCATACGACATTCAAACTACGCAAATGTCAACAATAAATTTGATAGGTGACAACTATAACCTTTATTATAAGTTTTTACAAATTTTGCTCGTAAACAATGCAACAAAAGAAAAATTTAATGAGGATTTGTTGAAAGCACATTACATTTTTTTTTTTTTTCTTTACACTCAATGGCATGAAATTTCTTTCGACCGGAACAACTCCGAGAACATCAACAAGTTCCAAAATAAATGAAACTATCCTTTACAAATACAAAATAATTTTAAGCAACTAGTTTTATAAAATCCATCAAGACTGTAAAAGATAAAAATGACAAGAGGAATGGGGGAGGAGATATAATGCAGTTACATAAGATGATAACACTTCGAAAGTGCGCCAAAATATTTTCAGCAGCTTAGATTTATTACATAAGAGAAAGTAGCATAGCAAACCCAATCCACTGAAACTTCTTACAAACTATAATCAATAAAGATTCATCTACCTCCTAAAAGTTTATTACGAGATTCGCCTTACAGTGATCTCTTCAGATATAACCATCTTCCCACACAATGACTTGTATTCACGGCCGCTTTGCAATAAAAAAAGTTCGCGTTTCTAGTCGTTCCATTAAAAAAATCGTCGATCCCCCGATAATATGCGTAAGGAGGAAAATAAACGAATGAAGGATAAAAGTTTAAAACTATGATGTTAAGTTGTTTTTTTTAATTAGACTTTTTTTGTGTGTGTTTATTATTTTTAATGAACATAATAGACATGACGGTTGTTAAGGTTCTTAAAATTCTCTTCCTCCACAAAAAAAAGAAGGGGGGGGGGGCACCAACTACCCTTTTTAGGATTACGATTCTCAACTAAAAGATTCATGGTTTAAAGAAATGAACATTAAAGACAAAAAATGGTCTAAGACCCCTTTAATGCAGAGAGTGTCTTTAGCGAAGCATAGTCAAGTAGGTCGGGGCTTGTTATTCTGCAGATTCCGAAACCAATTGGAGTTGTATAAAACTGACAACTTTTATATCATCGTCTTCTTTCAGATTCTTCAATATTTACAAGAAAGTATAATAAAAAGAAAAAGCATTTCACTAAAACTTGGTAAAAAATTAATTAATTTTAATTTATTATAAATAACTGCTTTTTCTTATCATTTAAATTATAACTTTTAAGAGTAAAATTATCTCAGTTCACACACACACACACACACAAAAAAAAGTATTCTCAAAAAGGCTAAGAAAGGAAAAATTTGGCTCCGACTTACACAAGTATAGGAGTATCCATTCAAAAAATATAAATTATATACTATATGCCTCTCAAAATTCGATAAGAACTTGATTTGTAAATTAATGATGATGTAATTTGTAAAATAATGAACATGAGCTGTAACCCATCAACGTAGCTCTAAATATGTTAAATGCAATTATAATCTAAACAAGAAGACCTTGGATTTTAACGAAAGTTAAAGTAACTATTAAAGTTAAATGCCTCGAAATAGATATTATTTTTGGCCTTGAGGTTATGTACCAATAAAAATTCACTCGCATCACTTACATTATAAGTGCAGCATAAGTGATTTGTTCAATTATCTGACACAATTTTATATGAGTCACCATTTTGAATCTGATTAAAGTTTTTAAATACCTAATTGTATTATGCTCAATAATTTTGTAAACGTGAGGTTCAAAAAATGACGGATCAACTTTCTACTTTCATTTTTTTTAACTTCTAACCTTCCTTTATTGTTTTCCTTATTAGTAATATATGTTAATAAAATATCAGTTAAATAAATTAGCTTAATAAAAAACATATTAGCTAAATATATTAAGTAACATTCCTAATTAACTAAAACATCTTCCGATTTTAATAAAAATTTAAATAACTATTTAATATCTCAAGAAATGTAGATTTTATTTCATTTGATTAACATCCCGTTATAAAGTTACAACTTTTGAAGAAAAAGAGAATTTTCAACAGCGGTCATTAGACGAGAATGCCACGTTAACACTTAGCTCTCTAGATCTTTACAATACTTCTCCGAGATAACTTTTATTTACAAACAAATATCATGAGCATCATATTATTAAAGTATCCAGATTCGAGTATGGAACACAAAGATCTTGAAGCTGAAACACAAAACATTATAAAATTTTACAGAGAGTTTCAGGCATCACTTGCAAATAAGTTTTAACACATTCGGATCGGAATCGATAGTTCAGACATTTAACATGTTGGCTGCCATGTCACTTGCCTGTGATTCACACGTGCTATCTAATTACACAGATGATCCAAACCACAGGTGTAAAGCATAGTAGCGAGCAAGTTAAAAAGTCTAAATATCAACAAAAATGTACATATCTTCAAAGTCTTGTAAGACCATTGCAGAAAAAAATTTAATTTATCTTAATAGAATGAAGAAAATTTTAATTAAGAGATTTATAAGCTTAATTACTCTCATTATCCTGTAAGAACAGCAGATTTTGATATTGTATTCTATCCTGCACAATTTTATAAGACAGATTATTAACGATTCCTACTTAAATTTTTAAATATTTATTTCAAATTTCATAATTTTATTAAAAGCGGCAGGGTGAATAATAAAATTTTTAAAACTATTTTCTTATTTATTCGATTTTTACTCCTCTATCTCTGACATCGAGTGATGATTGAAATTTAGCTCGGGCTTTTATAAAATAAAAGGCAGTCACCACGAAGGTTAACCGAACAAAACAAAAGAATGAAAAACAATGTGCCTCATTTCAAACGGCGATACCCGAGTATTCTTCCAAAAGCCAACCAATGCATAACGAAGATGGTAATTTGAACTTCATTCAAACCAGCTGAAAAATAAACATTATTACTTTTTTCATTTTAAATAAATTTCATATAAGCGTATTTTTAAATAAACTTTCACAAGCTTCAAGTTGATTTTTTTTACTTCGATTTTAACTTTTTAATCTTTACTATAAATGTACAGAATCTCGAAATTTCTCAGATTCATAACCAAGTAGCACCACTATTATGGATTCAATAAATTAATTGATGATTAATTTCTGAAAATAATAAAGTAATATAATGATATCAACAACGTGCTCGAAATTTAGAAAGTCTAACACATCAGGAAGTACGTGAAAAATCGATAACAAAATTCCATATTTACGAACATGAGACACATCAAGTTAATTAAATTGTACAGAAATGACATTAGAAGGAAGCCTCGCTGCCGTACTTCCAACTAGAATACAGTTCAACCCATCTAAATTCCGCTCAGCAGATCACACGAATCGGGGGGAAATGAACCTGATTGTTCGAAATTGCAAGCTGACCATTAACTTGACATATACACCCTGAAGACAAAACAACATCCTAAGGCCCCACGCCCCAATTCCACGAGGAATGAGACGGAAAAAAAAAAAAAAAGAAGGGGAAAAAAAACTTGCACTTTGCTAAAGACAAAAAAAAAAAAAAAAATGCTCTAAAAATATCACAAATCAAAATGAAAAGCCACATTAATAACACTGGACGACGCTCCCTACTAGAAAAGGATGCGCTGTTAATCTCCCCTGACACAAACAGTGGACAAAACGCTGAGGGGAAAAAGTACGATTTTGGGAAACAGATTAAATAGGGGGGGGGGGGATTTACTCTAGATAGTCACCGAATTTTGCCCTTTAAACGCACTGTCAGAATGTGAAAGATTTCAAGGGAGGGTTAGCGGAGGGGAGCACCTCTCTCTGGGATAACGGATTGAAGTCTTTAAACGGAAGCAGAGCAGCAGATGTATGTTACGCTCTGTAACCACACGCAATATTATCCCATGGATGCCTTTTCCACCTGTTTCGCACTGGAAACACTACAGTTAAAAAGAAAGGGGGATGATAAAAATCTAAAACACAAAGAGCTGGTGTCCAACGTCTATATATTTATATCGACTTGTATACATTTATATATTTACTTACTCACTTTTTCCCAGAATTTATGCCAAAATCCCACCCTTTCAAAACAATAGGGTTAGCTTCAATAATGAAAGAAAAATAGCTTTATATATATATATATATATATATATATATATATATATATATATATATATATATATATATATATATATATATATATATATATATATATATATATATGCATGCAAAAAAAATGTGAGCTAACTCATGCAGAGGATAAAGCGGAAAGAGGTCGAAAGCTTGTCCTCCCACATACATAAATAGTTTGTGACGCAATAACATTTTTCCATGCAAAAGTAGACAACCTAATAACTGATTGTTGAAATTTTTACGCAGATTCCACTAAACTGTTGAGAATATATACATCCGAAAATTCAAAAAAATCTTTCAGAAATTTTAATATAAATCGAAAATAAAAAAAATATTTCTCGAATTATTAATAAATTCACAACAAACATTAATTGATTGGTTCAGTACCGAATTTAAACTAGATGAAGCCCTAAACTATTTGAGACATAGAATACTTTATAAGTTCACTTAGTGTATATATATATATATATATATATATATATATATATATATATATATATATAGGACAATTTTTCACCCCTCTCCCCTATCAAGAAAGTGGGGGTTCTAAGCTATGACTTGCATAATTTATATGTAAATTCGGCATTGGCTCTATGTATCGGATGGTTTCAATTGTCAGACAGGAGGGGGGGGGGGCAGGATAATGGCAGAAAAACTATTGTATTGATTTAAACGTCATATAACAAATAAATCATTGGTAATTTGATTAATGCGTCAGATTTATAAATCATTTCATGAATGCAATTCTTATAAAGAAAAGTTAATCAATTATCTATATAAATTTATAAAAATGAATTATTGGAAAGACTAATAAAAAAGAATAGAATTTGGAATATTTTTCCAAATTATCTTCAAATATTAAATAAACTTCTCAGGCTATTTCTTTAACATTAGATTCTTGCTATTAAAAGTTCTATTTTGATTACGAAAATCAAAAAAACTCATATGAATATTTTCAATTAGAAAAATTTACATATTTTACCTATCTACAACAACGGCCAATTAATAATGAACATCGATTATGAAATGTAAATACTAAAAACATTCTGAACATCAAATCCCTTCTTTATGCGGTTACTCGTCTAAAAGAATTTATTTTTCAGGCCTGAAAAATGTTCTTTATAAGATCAGCTCTGTATTTGCATTTTATATCGATTTTTTTTTTTTTTTCTCCGCTCGACTTTTAGGAAATAGGCTTCGTAATCCCGAAAAGTAATTAAGAGGCAACATTAGACTAATTAACACTAAATGCCCCAAAAATGATATTTATAATATTGTACATAGAATATTGTACGATATCCGGACATTGAACTATGTCCGGATATCGTAGAATATTGTACTAATAAGGATACGCAATGAAAAGAGACATACCTACATAAAAGGTGTCCTACGGTAATATCAAAATGTGCTCCCCTCCTATTTTTTTAAACTGTAATCCGCGTATTTCTCCCACCCTATCCCGAAACTTTAAGTCAGAAAGCGCTAAGACTGAAATTGCAATTAAAGCTAAATAATAATTAATATTTTTTTATTGAAACGATCTCGTCGCTTTCGGCAAGGACCGTTTTCATTGATAAAATTAATTTCGCAAATTATTTAATTTATTTAATTTTATTAATTTTTAAATAACAAAGAAATAAATTGGAAAATATGTATTGTAATATACATTAGCAGAATAATATACATTAGCAGAACTATTGTAATATACATTAGCAACATCAACGATGTGTTTTAGTTATAATAAAAAAACGTTTCATGCCGGGTTTTTTTTTGTATTATTTTTATTGGTGCCCATGGTAATTTTTTTAATTTTATTTTTTAATCGCTAATATCGAATGATTGAAAATATAATTATGAAGCATCGCTTCATAAGTTATTTACAAATCCAAGGCATGTATGAAAAACAAATTAATAGCTACAGGTATTTTAACCCCTTAAATGAGGAGAATTGCCATTTTCTTATGAAATACTAAGTACCATAGTACCAAATAAAATAAGGAATTCGTAGAAATATATTCATGAACATTCATTCATTAGAAAATTATAAAACAAATATTCATTTCCTTGATCTTTTACTTTAAAAAATTAAGACAAAATGTTTCAAAATCTCTTCATCTATTGAAAAAAAAAAATCCATTAAAATCAATAATGACAAAATTAATATGTATTACTCTTTTATCAATAGAACTTCTAATTATTGATAACCTGGGAATTAACTCTAACTATTGATACTATTATTAACTCTAAATATTAATAAGCTGGAAATGGCATTTTTTACTCTATACAAAACGCAACTCTATACGCAAATAGAAAATCTTCGGTCCTACCTTAGTCTGTCTGCTCTTTGAAATTTGAAAGCGTTGAAACATGGGAATAATTTTCTGATCTAACTCTAGATTAAGAGGGTGCTGTTCAATTCCTGTTCCAGTCACCATTTAGAAGTGTATGTTAATAAGAATATATTCCATTTCAATATTTTTTTTTTTATTTCTACAAAAATATATTTCCCTAGGTGGCGATTGAAAAGTAGAATTCTAAATAATAAAAGTAACTTAATAATTAATAATAAATAAATTTTTCTTTACTAACGACTATAATTTTCATCGCTTTCTACTATTTATGAACTGATTTGTATGCACTTGCTATTATACAAAATTCTATTTATTTGTCACGAACTTCAGAAGAAACCTTTATCCAATCAGTAAGAACGTGAAGACAATATTTTATCTCCAAGTATATTGTGAGGAAATTTGCGAGTTAATCGATATATTACTTTTTTCTTTTCTAGAAAGATTTGAGGATTGACTGAGGCAGTATAGTTTTCAAGACAGTATAACTTCCACAGTGAGACAGAAATCTTTCGAAAGTATTTTAATGAGCTTTCAGTTAAATAAATCTGATCTCAGTCATTATATCTTTTTAATACAAAGCTCTTTATTATTTTGTTTTGGGGAATTTTACTAGAATAGGTTTCCAAAATGTAAAAAGCAACTGTGTGTTTTCTCACACTTGATTGGAAGAATTTTAATTCTTAAGAATCTACAGAATACAAGTTTTTTTTTAATATACTTTTATAAGTAACTAAGTAATTTCACAATTTCACGCCCCCTGGTAATAGCGTTTAGGGATCTGCCCATCCAAGTTATGCCATTAACAATAAGTCATACTTCTTCATACCAACTTGAGGGTGTTACGGCAGCCACAGATTCAATGCACATCATTCAAACTCGTACATGATTCTGTTTTAGAACTAAGGATCCAACCCTAAGGAAGTCGAAACCTTACAGCTAGACCATCACGGCCCCAACACAGTAATTAAAACTTTTAATTTAAAATTGTGATAAATTGATTAATTTTGCTTAATTAAGATTAACTAAAATTTAAGATGCGCAAATACAACAAGGAAATTATTGTCTAACTATCGGCTGAATAAAAAGTATCCAAAAAGATTTAAAATAAAAAGGGGGTAAAATCGCGATAAAAAAATGCAGCAAATGAAAGTCTGTATTGAATCGCTCTTCATAATTAATTAAAAAATATTTTTAATAAAAAGAAAGGTTAAACATTTCCCTAACATAAATGTTTAGAGAAATACGCTTTCTTCAAAAACTTTTATCATCTGGGAGAAAAAATCTTTTATAATTATGCAGCAAAATTATGAAAATATTAAAAGCAGACAGAAAACATAACGCAATTCTCCTTTCATCCGCTATTTCAATTACACAACTAAATAAAACTGCATCACTTCACTTCGCTTTTAACCGAAGAAAGAATAAACAAAGATAGCTCTATGCATGTCTGATGAGTTAGCGCATGGGTCGATTTCTCCACTAGCTGCGACCAAGTGGTTCCCAGTCAAGAAGCAATTCTTCCCCATTCCCACTAGCTCCCCTGAAGATAACTGCGCTGATGTTGGTGACACTTTTAAAATTTACGAGTGTGACTGCTTCCTAAACACTTCTTAAATATCCCGCTTTTTACCGTCACACGATTTTACGAAGCGGCGTAGGAAATGGGCGAAAAATACGATAAAAGCCCAAGCGCCGAGATTTTACGGCAGGTTATTGTTGAGCTTCGGAGCATTATTTAGGAGACCGTAAAAACAAAATGGAAAGCGAGCCAATCCGGCTGAAAACAATTAAGTACTAAAACCATAAGATCGATAGTCATCAAAATCGAAAATTAAAAAGAAGCCGGAATTTTATACACACCCGAATCAATTGATATAGATTGGTTAAAAAATATATTTAAAAAAAAAAGTCTCAAAGGCGAAAGTTCCATATGAAATTACTATAAAAAAAGAAATACACTGAAATTTTTCTTAAACCTTTTTAAAATGTATCTTCACCAGTATTTCAAAGAGAGGTATAAATTTATACTAAAATCTTCAGAAGAATAAAGTAATATAATAAACCGAACTCCCCACTTATTTTTTACATGGGTTATTATTCGAGAAAATAAAAGTTGGTAAATCATTTGAAAGAGTAACGATCCATTTTGAAGCTTTATGGGGCTATTTGTGTCGATCCTTAAGTTTAAACCTTTATTCGATGATAAACTTAATTGGATAAGCCTTCTTAAAGCCAACGCCAAACAGTCTAATTTTCTAACCATAAGAATTTGAGTTTCCATAGATTTCCATAGAACCACAATCAAAAGTAAGTCACCAGATAATCACCAGTCAAAAGTAAACAGGAATGGAACTGAGGTTACTACCACCGAAAATGGAGAGTAGCGTTAAGCAAAAATTATAAATCATTTATAGTAAATAGTTTTTAAAAACGATATTTTTAAAAATAATTCATAATTAAAATTAAACCAGACTTTTAATAGTTCATCACCCTTCCTTATGAATGGTAGAGATGTTGTAACAGAAGGTTCCCATCCTCCACTTTTGTATAAGCTGGTACAAATGGCGTATCGCTAAAACATTAATTTCAGCCCCCTCTGGCGAAATCTAAAAATATTTCTGATCCCTCTATCCACTGTATCAAAAAGCTTGATAACCAAACATTAAGCTAACTAACGTGTAATGCAGAAACAAGTTTTTTTTTTTTTTTTTTTTTTTTAAAGAATTTTTATTGTCTTTTTTAAGATTTTCTATTGTTTGAATTCTTGTGCAAAGATGATACCTCAAGCTTTCTTCTAGCCATAGCCTAAAAATTATATTATGTCAAAATAACGTCATGATCGGTTGGTTATATTGGGTTTTACTAGTAGAAAAAAAAACGAAAATGGCTATACTGGGTCCAAGTATATGCTTCTGAGTGCAGTAACATTAAGATGCACGTTCCGTGACGCCTTAACAAATAAAAAGCAAATCAATAGGGTAGGGAAGAGAAGGGAACAAAAGAGTCAGGAACAGATTTTCCTGAGACCTTACAACTACGGATTGCAATACCGGATCAAAATTTCAATACCGGTATTCGGTATTTTTTAAATCTTAATATCGGTATTAGAAATTTTAGAAAAAGAAAGAAAACATCGGTGTTTCTTTGTTTTATTTGCCAGTTTTGGTAGAGAGTGTAAATATCACAAAAAATAATTTGTAACTTATAAATTATAACAGTATATAATCACAAAAAAGAAAAAGAACATCTTACTTATTTAAATCACAAAAAAAGTGTAAATATCATTATTCAGTCTGTGGTACTATTACAAATTTTTGAAATGTGATAAATTGTACTGTCATTAAGCCTCAAAAGTAATTTTGTGTAAAAATTACCAGCTGTCGAAAACGATCTTTCGGCATCTACGCTAGTTGGTGGTACTGTTAGCAATGCGCGATACACTTTTTCCAAGTATTTACCTCTAAATCCCTCATCTTCAAATAAATCGATTTCTCGTCGGATAGTTTTGGATATAGCTGATTTCTGTATTGTATTTCGGTTCGTTGAAATTTTTTTATTTATCGCTAATTCTAATTTTTGTTCAAGAGACAATTCCTTTTCACTATCGACAGTAGTGACATCATAATCTTCGATAATTGAACCGAATTCTTCTGAAAGTGGATAGGTTTGTGGGTAAAAAATGTAAGAAAATTTACTCTAAACTTAATCAAATTTGAATTGGTTATTTTCTTTTCTTCTTTTTCATTTTCATTTTTAAAATCATTATAATTATGTAAATACCATAAGACATTTTCTATTTCGGCATGCCTTTCTTCTGTGCGATTTTTCAATGTAATATATAATTCTTCAGATAGTGATGTGTACTGCTCTTTCAGTGCCTGCAACATGAAATTTATTGTTGCATTAGCTGTTGATAAATTAGAATCTCTCCGACATAATGCCTTAATAGTCAGTTTTATTGGAAGTAGAGCTGATATAGTTCTGGATATTAAGTCTAATTCACTATCTGAAAATTTAATTTACAGGTTTAAGTCGATTATTGCTTTTTGGATTGGATTTTTCAGTTTCAAATATCGTTCCATCATTAGGAGTAAACTGTTCAACGTGTTTTAGAATCTAATATTAACATATATTCTGTTTTATTTTCAGTTAGTATATATTTTAGTAACATATCCTTTTTTTTATAGGGGAACGTTTAAATATCTTAACAATTTTTCGAACTTTATAAATTATAGGAAGTAATTCTTGATAGGTTAATATTTCATCCTCATTAGCAATATCTTCTTCACCAATAACATTGTCATTATCTTCATTGTCAATATCACTCTCACTCTTATTCTCTTCAAAGTTGGAATCCGAAGTTTTTATATCCACAGTATTTGGATTCTTCTGTTCTTTATTTTTTTGGTATAATACATCTATTACTCCTAATTGAATTCCATGTGCACAGCACAACAGCTGATTTGCACCAATCAACTTTCCAACTTTTTTCATAATTGTTGCTCCATCAGTCGTTATGGATACAATATTTTCTTTCAGGGATAATCCATGTTTCGCTAATTTAGATTTAAGCAATTAATTAAGTCAATAATTAGCTAATTAATTTCGCCCGTTAGGGAGACATAAAAACAAAAACGTACACTATTTTGCTATGTTCGCGATCCCTGAACATATAGTGGAGACAATTTTAAAAATTTCTAGTAAATACCGAAAAAACGGTATTTAAACTTGTGAATACCGCTATTACAATCCCTACTTACAATGCATGAATTTCACTTGGTGCATGACTACTAAATTTTAGAATGATTTATGAAATAAGCATTTAAAAAACTAAACTACATTATAATACAAATAGCTAAAATTTTAAACTGTTCAGCATAATTAAGATCCTACAAAACTCAAGCATTAAAAACATGGAGGTTCAATAAACCCAACCACCTATGTTAGAAACAATCGTTCAATCTTTTCGCTGGACAACATTCGACGCCAAATTAGGACTGAAAATCTCGTTTAATATTAAGCCAAGGTCCCTTAATACTTTCCGTTCAAACAACGATTACTAGAAAATTTGTTTACAGTAAGTTGCTCAAAATTATAGTAAGAATTCAATAGCCAAAATATAGATGCATCACTGACTTGGAAATTAAAATATATTATACGTATTCTCCCCCCCCCAAAAAAAACTCCAAAAATTAAACTACCACGTTTAATCATATCATATAGTGGAATATAACAAAAAGATTACAAATGTGAATTAAATCACTAATTTTATATCACAGTTCCAGATATTGTAACAGCTTCTAAACGGCATTTTTAAAAACTATTTTGCACATAACCTTATCCATTTAATACAATTTACAAAAATTTCAAATAAAAATTGAGGCCAAGAACATTTTTCTAAAATTCAAAATTCAACTACAAAATTTTATATGAATATCAAAACTTAATGTCACCTAATGTTTAATGTTTAGGTTAAAAAAAATACTCTTGGCTGCTACTTTGAAAAATTACGACATTAAATTCAAAACAGAATTTTCTCAAAATTGTAATAAATTTACAAACAGAAAATAAAATCTTGATTTGGACATATTATTTAAAAGTTGATAATAAAGTGCGCATTTTTAGAATATTTCACACGTTAGTCTCGATTTCTTCTCATTTATGGAATATAATTTGATTCTTAATAAATAAAGTATAATCGACGGATTTAACTTCAAGAAAGTCCACCTACAAGAATAATCGCGTGCCGAAAACACTATCTACAGATCGAAAACCGAAACACTGCTATAAATAATTGCAAATAATATTTAAAATCTCATATGCTAACATTTTCGGGTCTTTTTAAAACATATATACAGAAATTTTCAGGTGGCTTTTGTAAATCTCTTATGTAAATTCTTTAGCAACATACACTGAAACTGAGAACTATTTATAAAGAAGCGCCCAAAACATATTCATCCATATGTGAAAGTTGCCTTTCCCTGAAAACTTTTTAGCCCTACACATAGCAATGATGCAAATTTAATTCATACATTTTTTTAAGAACGCCGAAAAATTTAATAATTAAATAATTTACTTACAGCATTTTTCATTTGAAATTGAAAAGATTTGAAGGAATTTGCATTAAATAAATGATAATTAAATTCAAAAATAATTTTTAAAAATTATTTTCGAGTGTTTTTTACGCTTGTTTATACAGATTTAGACAGTAAAAAAAAAAAAAAAAATTGATCAGTGCATTAAGCTTTGATTGTTGCTTCCTTTACTTGCTTTTCCACTCCTTAAAATCATTATTTTAAATTAAAATAATGATTTTAAGGAGTGGGAAAGCAAGCAAAGGAAACAACAATTTCACATTATTCGAAACAATAGCATATTAAAAGAAAGTTTATATTTACATAAAAAGAGACAATTTCTTTTTATTCATTATCTAGAATTTAATAAGACAAAATTTATATATTCGGGGGGGGGGGAGGAACATATTACATCTCATGCTCTTAAATTGTCAGCCACACAAAGACTCGAGTGAAATAAAACACATTTTTGTTATCATGATATAAATCAATTAATGACTACTTAACAAAAAAACATAAAATAAGATTACTTTTTTATTTATTCATTTTTGCCAATTCATGTATTTAGGAATCAATTTCTGCAACTTCAGCAGATTTTTCAGTAACAAGATTCATGGAGCTAATCCTTCACAAATAAGGTACGATATAATGTATATTTTTGTAGCGAAACTTTCAGTGAATATATGTGAAAATATTTCCGATATATCATTGGATGCATTAAAGGACTAATGTGACGCAACAAGTTTTAATACCTATAAAAATTCTGCTTTAAATCATTTTCTTGAACTAAAAAGCTCGAAATCGGTTTATATTCGGACATTAAAGTTGACGTTTTCGGATTTGACATGTCATCTTTTACTATATGCCTTTTAGATACTAAGTCCTGTTAGTCTTTTGGCATAACTAGTAAGTGCCTCTTTTCCCATATTACTTAGGCTTATATCTTCTTACAAAGCGAGAAAGACGCTACAAATGAATTTTGCGGAACTTCTCGAACCCATTTAAGGAAAATAAGGATTGATTTTTTTCTATCCGTCCAATTCGTATTAAATACGGACTTGGAACAGCTCGAGGTTTTTTTTTTTTTTTTTTTTTTTGTTTTTTTTTTTATCTTTTATCTACTTTGAATAAGTTCACAGTTCCTCAAATAATAAACAAATCATTCAATAAATTCAAGTATGATGGATTAAACACCATCGCATTGCTTTCGCAGATTGAATGTTCCAGAGAACTGTATTCTGTACTTTCATGCAGTTAAAGAAGTCTCGAGCATGTTTATTAGCTGCAATTTGGAAATCTCATAGAAAATTAGCAACTATCGAGCAAATCGGAATTGGACTGATCTATACAGATAAAAAGGGGGTGAAAGTAGAAAAGATGCGAGTTTCCGCATTACAAAATCGCGAATGATATTGTTGGAAAATATGACTACCATTTTGCAATCTAGAAATCGGCATTTTTTTGGATGAGAAAAAAATAACTAAGTAATTTAAAATTCCCTGTGTTTTCTCGGTTTTCATAAAAATTTTCAAATTTCCCTGCACGATTTTTAAATTCCCTGTGCTTTCCCGGTAGCGTGGCAACCTTGTTCATTACACTACAGTTAGACATATTAAGGTTTAAATATGCTTTTATTTTATTTTATTTTAAAGCTCATACTTTGAAGTTCCTAAAACTGTTTTTATTTCTACAACAGCCAGAAAGAAAACTAATGCCTTTTACAGCAGCATCGAAAGCTGAAAACGAAACCGGAAGATTCTTTGAATTAACCGGAAATGGAACTATTAGGAAGCAAATTCCAGTATTTTTAACCGTGTAAACCAATATTCCTGTTAGTTTGTTAATTAAAACTATTTATGCATATTAACTGTATAATTTTTTTATTGTTTACAGATCGGTCTTTTTAATGATTACGCATAAAAGTCTGGGCGGTTAAGGAAAGCTGACACACAATTTTACTGATAAACTTATATGGGATATTCATTAAAAGTAACGTAAATAACATAGATTTAATGAAAAGCATTGTAATGGTAGCTTGTTTTTCCCCATGTTTGTTCTTATAAATCTCAGCTAATAGAATGGCACTGACACTTCATGCAACTAACAAAATGCACTTACTTCCGATGGCATAAAATATCTAGACAATTCCAAAAGCTTGCCAAAAATAATTATGAATATAGTAACGCCTGTGTATATTACGCTATATATATGATTGTGAACTTCTGAAACCACGTTTATACCGGAAGATTCAAAATATAAATGAAACATTCAATTAACTCATTTGGAAATACATTTCAAATGAAACATTTGCGAAATTGCAAAACCTGACATGTAAAAAGGAAGGTTATATAATTATATAAATGCCTCACTGGATATAAAGCTTTACTTTTAGACTTAAATATATTTGTAGGTATTAAAAAACAGTTATCGGGGGTCCTGTTCTCGATCAGAGGTGAATGAACGAATTGAAGCATCGTTTATTTACCTGTAATAAAGAAGAACGGAAAAAATATATATGGACTAAAAACAGTACATTCACCCAAAAAGAGAAAGAAAGAAAGGAAAAAAGAATAAAATATGAAAATGTGGCGAATTTTAATAAATTAATGCATATTATAAGAAAAAATGCATTTTTGTGCTTCATATGTGATTTTCTCAAAATTGATAACTTCATAAAATTCCTATACTTGCAAGCATGATTTTTTAAATTATTTCTGAAACTGACAATGAAAAATGCCACTTTTAAAATGAGTATTTTTTACAGATCAAATTTTTTTAAAAGAAAAGAATAGCAGCGTTTAGAAATAATCAGGATACAAAAAAAATTATCTTGTCGCTTTTTATTTGTAAAGTTTAGTAAAGGCCTTTTCAAATGTTTCCCATTTCATCATAAATTTAATAACTTGCTTTCCTGCATAAATTTAAGAATTTTGCTTTTCTAACTAGTTTACAAAAATAAATAAAATTTTCTTCTTTTATTAGCTCTAAAAAATTAGTGAAATACATGATTATATATTTTACGAAGAAATGAAAATGATTTAAAAATCCCTAGTTTTCAGAAATAACAAACAAATGCACGAAGTTAAAAAGACGCCAGCTCTGTTGTCAGAAACAAAACCAAAATTTTTAAAAAATGACAGCTGATAAATTTAAAAAGTATTTTTTGAAAACAGCGCTTGAAAAGTCAACAATACTCATCAAGTGAAAAACTGCTTTAAAACTGAACAGTTTTAAAGTTATTAAGTTTAAAATAAAGTAAAGAAAGCATTTTTTTATAACTTTATTTCTTTTAAAAATGGTAAAATCGTTTAAATCAACGATCGATGGAGCAATGATATCATTTTCAATTTTATAACCATAAAAATTACAGTTACAAATTGTGTTCAAAACTAGTTCTTCAAAAATTATTAAAATTGAAGGAAAAAAATGGCTTCATTCAAACAAAATTGACATTATCGAAAAGTACTTTTTTAAACCTTAAGGCCGGTTAAAAATTATTTTTGTGCGATAATATGCTTTCATGTTATGGCGGAAACAAGTTAAGCTCCGTTTTTAGTTTTTTAACATAGCTTCTGATTAAAATTTAGAAAAATACGTAGTTAGTGGGCCTAAAGGCCCACTAATGAACACATTTTTTCAAATTTTACCCAAGATGCAATACCTCAAAGCCAATGATTTATGCTGCGCATTTCTCTAACAATCAAGACACGCTTTTACCAAACCTGTATAGAGAGATTTCACTGCAAAATAAATACTATAAAAGTAACAAAAAAAGAAGAAGAAAGCAAACATTGTTAAAAGATTATAGAATCTGAACCCTGTGGAATAAAAGGTTTGAAAAACTGGTTTTTTTTTTTTTTTTTTTTTTTTTTTTTAATTCCTTAAAATTTTTAAGTACTAAATTTAGCGGTTTTCTTTTTTTTATAGAAATTAAAATTTGATTGATCCAACAAATAATAATTTTCAAATGAATGGGGCATTAAAAAAAGCAACAGAAAATATCACGATAATTGAAAACTTGAGGCTTCAAATTAAAATTCAATCATACCAGATTTTATACAATCGACAAACGTAATTACACGTCGCAATGAATTGCAATTTCATATAGCAAAGTAAAATCATTTTAATACGTCGTTCAAGGGATTTCACAAAAACGACAGATTAACGAGATGTTACATATTAATAACGACTTAATATGTGTTGACACCAATAATTCTATTTCATCTGTTCCGAATTCTTCCCTTTTGTTAGCTTTCTTTCTTGATACATCCAGTAAATATATCTTCACGACCATGCTTTCGATTTATCAAATTCAATGTCTGAGAAAACAAAAACAAAAGCTTTATTCACT